>NC_136879.1:25908905-26041367 GCF_949152265.1 Phoxinus phoxinus | reverse complement strand
AAAACAAAAAAACGGCAACATGGCGCGATTGATGGTTTGGTGGAGTGGTTTAGATCAAGGGGTTTGAGTGACCAATAATCAACTTTTAACCTGATAAAAAAATATTGACTTAATGTTATTTCCGTGATATTTCATCTGCAACAACAATGTGAACTTTTATAAAGATCCGTTTGGCCATTAACTTGTAAATCCATCATTATGCATTAATATGAGATGGACACCAGCCGTGTGCGCTTGTCCGTTAAGCTCACAATACCGAAGGGTGTCCCATTTGTAATTTTAGGTTTCAGAAGGGTGCTCATGAGCTAATGAGCTAAAAATTAAAAGCAAAATTGCTGTAAACTGTTTAGGCCTCTATACATGGCCTAATAGTATACAGTAGAAAAAAATAGGGGGAATTGGTTGGGACACAATGTCTTATTCAAACCTGTATTTTGGCACGAAAGCTCTGCATCTCTGGAGAACAAGCGTCAACCACTCGGCCACAGCTCTGACAGATCTCTGTTTTAGGGCAGAAACATAAAATTGTGTTGGTCAAATATTTTACTGCATGAAGTGGTCAATAAAACCAATCTCTCTCTATGTCTTAAAGGTTGATTTAGAAGTGTTGGACCCACGGGGTCGGACTCCTTTGCACCTGGCCGTGACGCTGGGTCATTTAGACTGCGCCCGTCTGTTAGTCCAGCATGGAGCTGATGTCAGCAAAGAAAACAGAAATTGCTGGACAGGTAAGAAACTCAGCCGCTTATAATTATTTTATATATAGTGTTATCTAAATATCTAAAATAGTGTTACTTAAAATAGTGTTTCTTTTCTTTTAGATAGTGTTATCTAAAATAGTGTTACTTAAAATAGTGTTTAGTGTTATCATACACACTAAAAAAAATTATATTGCCTTTTTTTAGCTGATAATTATTTACACTACCGTTCAAAAGTTTGGGGTCGGTACGGTTTTTTTAGTTGTTGAAAGAAACAAATTATTTTATTTAAAAAACGTATGCTTTAAATTGATCAAAAGACTGTAAAGACATTTAAATGTTACAAAAGATTTCTATTTCAAATAAATGCTGCTCTTTCTATTCATCAAATAATCTTGAAAAAAATCACAGTTTAAACAAAAATATTAAGCAGCACAACATTGATGATAATATGTAATCAGCATATTAAAATGATTTCTGAAGGATCATGTGACACTGAAGACTGGAGTAATGATGTTGAAAATGCAGCTTTGATCACTGGAATAAATGAAATTTGAAAATAGAAAACATAGAATATTTTAATTATTTCATAATATTTCATAATATTACTGTTTGAGATAAAATAAGAGCTTTGATTTAAAAAAACATTAATAAAGTCTTACCAACCTCAAACTTTTGAAAGGTATAATGGCCAATAACTGATTTCTGGAAGATGTTATATTATTTTAATAATAATAATAATAATACATTTTATTTATATTGCACTTTTCTCAAACCCAAAGCACTAAAACACAGAGTAATAATACGAATAAAAAGAAAGTCATTGTGTTTAAATAAATTCAGAATAAAAATCAGTCATTTTAAATGGTACTGGTAAATTTAGGCATCTCAACAATATCATGTACAGAATAAAAATTATATAAAAATCAGTTTATAAATGTATTAGTGTTTTTAAAGATAAACTTTACGTGAGTATTTAATGATGGCAAAGCTACTGAGTAAGTAAAGTAAATAGCATAAATATATCATGCATCCCTAATTTTGGTGTCTCTTGAAACTTTACCTTCTGTCTGTCAGTGTTGCAGGAGGCCATTAGCACACGTAACCCGGAGCTGGTGCGGCTGGTGCTGCGTTACCGTGACTATCAGCGCACCACTAAGAGACTGGCAGGGATCCCGCGACTGCTGGAGAGACTCCGACAGGTAAATAAACCCTGAACCTGTAAATGACAAAACAAGCAGGCATGAGCTTAACAAACAGCATCGTAACAAGCGCCTGCTGCCTGCACACCTGAGCCCTCATTCCAGTAGATTCTTGCAAACAGATATACAAACAAACAGGTTTATAGGGAACCACTGGGTTTGTTTGCAAAGCCCTCTCTTTTCCTTGTCCTTACCAGGTTTTTTTTCAACCTTGGGCGCCCCTGTAGCTTTCTTTCTTTTGTTTATGATGGATGTGCGAGCTCTCTGGTTCTCCCCGCTCCTCATCTATCCGGGAGTTTTATTATTCATGTCTTTCCCTGCAGAGCGATCCGTCTCTCACTTTCGGCCTCCCACTGTACGCACTAACCTTCTCTCTCCCTCTTGTATTTCAGGCGCAGGATTTTTACGTGGAGATGAAATGGGAGTTTACAAGCTGGGGTAGGTCATAAGTGCTGCAATCATCTGTAAATGGTATGTTTGGACAGGCTCTTCCTCTTTCCACATCCTCATGTCCTGCTATTGTCGAACTCTCCCTCTATTTCCAGTTCCGCTCGTGTCTCGTATCTGCCCGAGTGACACATATCGGGTATGGAAGAGTGGCCAGTGCCTGCGGGTGGACACAACACTCATGGGATTTGAGCAAATGACCTGGCAAAGAGGCAATCGCAGCTTTATATTCAGGGGTCAAGGTGAGTGCGATGGCTTTTTTTTCCTGCACTGATTTTGTTGCTGAACTGCCTGTTACCTTCAAATCAGATTTTGGGTTTGATCTGCGCTTTTGTTCTCAATGCCACGTCTCGCTCAGCTTTCTTTCAAACAAGCCACCATTGGCATGGAAACAACCTCATTCTCACTTCGCCACAGTCTCTAATTGGCTTTCTTCCTTTTGCGCTCTCTCTCCACCTGTCATTCAGACTCCAGCGCCATGGTAATGGAAGTGGATCATGACAGACAGCTGGTGTTTTGCGAGACGCTGCCGTGCCACACTTCCTCTCCCGCCTCCCCCTCCCCCAGACCGTGCACAACCGCTTTGAACCTTCTGGGGGCGCTGCAGCCCAGCGATGAACAGGTGGCGGCCCGTCTATCCGCTCCCGTGGTGGCCACGCAGCTTGACACCAGGAACATCTCCTTTGAGAGGTGAGCACATAACATCACAATTGCCAAGTCATTGTCGGCAATTAAAATGTGAGACAGGAAGGGCATCGTAACCTATTATTTTGGCTTTACTGTAAAGCTGAGAGTGTGAGCCAGCACTTTTGGGATAAGCTTCATCATAAAATGTGTGATATTGGACTCACCTCTGTCTGCACGGCACGTCGGCCACCTGGTAACGTGCCCGGATGTCTCTGCAGGAATAAAACAGGCATTCTTGGCTGGCGGAGTGAGAAAACAGAGGTGGTGAACGGGTATGAATCAAAGGTATGGCATATATCACAGTAAATCTCACTCAAATTGGTTTGCTGATAATATAAAAGAAAATGCGAAACGGATGAATTTTCAATAGTTTTCATTATATCGTTGAAAAATTACAAATTCTAAATAAAAGTTATAGTATAGCCCACTTTACAGTACCTGCATCCATACTGTATACTCATTTAAAGCAATATATACTATATAGTAAATCTCAACTGCCAGATTTTTTTATTTGTTGCAAAATGTAACGATATTATCGCTCAGCGCTTTATATACAGTTGTATAAACTGTATATACTTTATTTTTAGTGGTCGGGAAATAGTTATTCACAGTACCAAGAGAGTATGCAATTTCGGACACAGCCAGTGCTTAAATAGAGCAAACTAACCAACCAACAAAACAAGCCACATGTGTATAACTTAATTAATCAATGAAAAACCATAGAAACTGAAACACATGAAACTGAAGTAAAACGTGTCACACCCACACCTAAAACATAAACAGACACACACTACTCATAACAACAGGCATGGAAAAATTAAATAAAAAATCACCACAGTATTCAGAAACACAAGTTGTACTGATGTATTTTAATAGTAATTAAACACCTTAGTTGATAAGCCTTTTTCAAGTTTAATATCTTTTTTTATCTTGACAGTTATTCTTGGCTGATAGGAAGGCTGTTAAATTGTGCGCTAATTAGCTGGCAAATTGACATATCCAACTATGGGTGAAGGCTTGGCTCATGAATAGTAATTAAGGTACTTGACTGGACACTCCTGGAAGGTTACCAAGCAACGTCTCCATGACCCAATTAATATTCATGCACTTATGCCTTGATTCACATAGTGTTTCACAGTTGCAAACTTTAGCTCGCTTTCATCCATTGACCCGATTGGAAAGGAACCAATTGCTATGAAACAACATTCTTTCGGTTACACCCAATACACTGGAAGAGAGTGTAGAGATGCGACATGACGTAACGAGACTGCTCTCATTTCAATCTGCTAAGCTGTCTAGTGTCTACACTACAATCAGTAAAACATGGTGTCGTGTAGATCGAGTTTAAGATGCATTATGAACTCTTTATTTTCACAATGTACCGTAAATGCTCATGAAATTTTAAACCTGCTTCAAAGTCCATGAACAGCATTCTCTTGTAGGATAAGCGAGTGTTTTATTTTTCTCAGGGATATAATGTGGCATATTAACAAACAAATTATCAACTAATATTCTCATATGTTTTTGCTTCAGGTTTACTGTGCCTCTAATGTTGAGCTAATCACACGAACACGTACTGACCATCTCACTGACCAGCACAAAACAAAACCCAAAGGTACGTTTGACCAATTTGTTTCTCAAATCACAATCTTCACATGCCCACATTGACATTTATCTATATTTTCAGAAATCACACATTTTAAATTATTTTCTTAACTCAAAAAAAAAAAAGAATGCTATTCTTTAGAAATTTCTGGTCATCAAAGACTCCTAAAAATATATATCATGGTTTCCACAGCTGGATTTTCTCAGCAGGGACAACGGAAATAAATTACTTTTTAAAATATATTAAAATAGAGAACCAATTAAATTGTAATAATATTTCACAATAATACTATTTTTACTTTATTTTTGATCAAATAAATGCAGTCTTGGTGAGCATAAGGATAACATTTAAGGACAAAAATACAGATTAATAAATTATTTTTTTTAAGCACATATGCTGTTTTTTTTCTCTCTCAACAAAACACAATGAGTGTGTGCATTGGTAGGCATGCCGTAGTGAATATGATGATTCATTATTTCAATGCCCACTCAGATTTTTTTCCAAACAAACAGTGTCTTTGTCTCGTCTACTGTTACTGTGATGCAATACAGATCCTTGGGACTGTGCACATCTTCTGTAATATGACCTGCTGTGTGTTGCGTTTTTGTCTCAGGCGGCAAGACACCTCTGCAATCCTTCCTGGGTATCGCCGAACAGCACATGGGGCCTAACAACGGAGTGAGTTGAAGGAGCCTGTCAAGAATCTGTTCATTTATCATCAAGACATCTAAAGTGCTTTTCTAGTATTATGTGACTTCTGTAGCCTCAAATTAAGTTTGTGTGTGTGTGTTTTACAGCACACAATGGTGACTCAGATATCCTGCCCCTCAACGAACCCATTGGCCTTGACGGCTGAGGAGTACTTTAATCCCAACATGAGTCAGAGAGACATCGGCCAGCCTTGTCACCTCACCACCAAAACACAAAGGTAGTGTTTCAACCCAACACTGCTTTCATTTTCATTTTGAAACATTTTAAATAACTAGATTCGCTGCAGAAAATGTGGTCCTTTCCCAGTCCCATTCCACTCTCTCCTCTCCAATTGTTTCGGCTTTAAGTGCACCTGGGAAACCTGTGCCTCACAGTCGGGCATCTGTTATTATGATGTCACGCATTCAAGCGGGAAACATAACATGGAAGTAGCCTAAAGAAAGCAAAACAATATAATTATATTGTAAACGATAAACCCAAATAACTACATCTGAATTCAAAATGATACAAATGTTTCATTTCCATCACTTATTTAAACATGGTATCAAAACGAAATGTTTGTTACATAAAGCAAACCCTTAAAGTCGAGTGATTATACACTTGTTGTCTCAGCTGTTCTGTACATCACACTTTTGAAATTGTTGAAATGCAGCAGATATAATCACTGCCTAATCATTCATTATAATTCACTACAGATTTGCTTTCCGCTAACTGATATATAGATTATATATATTAGTATTGGTATGGTATATATTTGGTATTATCTATATGTGATCCTGGATGACAAAACCAGTCACAAGTCGCACGGGTATATTTGTGGCAATAGCCAAGCCAACAATACATTGTATGGGTCAAAATTATCGGCAACAATCATTAGGCTATTAAGTAAAGATCATGTTACATTAAGATATTTTGTAAATTTCCTATCGTAAATATATAAAACATTTATTTGTGTGAGTGAATGCAGCATAATTAATGGACAACTTTAAAGGCGATTTTCTCAATGTTTCGATTTTTTTTGTACCCTCAGATTCCAGATTTTCAAATTGTTGTTTCTCGGACAAATATTGTCCTATACTAACAAACCATACATCAATGGAATGCTTATTTATTCAGCTTGCTCCATGTGACTTTGTTTTGTGGTCCAGGGTCACATATTATAGAATAGTCAATGTTTCAAATCGACACATACTGTAAAAAATAAGTTGCTGCCTTAAACATCCAAGTTGATTGTACTTACAAATTTAAGTCATTTCAACTTAAAAATGTTTGATGAGTTAAAGCAATGTAAAACCATGTTGTCATAACTTATTGATCATATAATTTTTTACAGTTCACATCAAAATTTCAAAATAAAAATACATACATTTCAAAATATATATGGTATAATGGTACATAAATAATACTAAAATACACTGCTCTACTTCAAGGGCACATAAGATTACACTCTTTTCCTGGACTGCCAAGACTGTATGAGGTCACACAAGTGTCTTAAGGCCGTGACACACCAAGCCGACGGCAAAGAACTAGCGGCGACGAAAGCCGACCGTGTTGTCGCCTCGTGTCGGCTGCGTCTGGGACAGAAATCTGAGCTTGAACACTAAAGACTACAGGCGACTAGCTTGTGCGTTCTGCGTCTGCGTGTAAGGAAATACCTGTCTATATCAGTAGGTATGAATAGTCTATATTCTTCATTCACAAAGGGAAACCGATACTAGGACTGCAGATATACAAACCGCAAACCGTAAAAGCAGTGCATGCCTACCATTTTGATTATCAATCATATTGATCACTTTCTTCATTCCAGACGGATGATTTTGATGTGCAAAGATTGGCGTATTGGAAGGCTCGAGATGACGTAAAATTAAAACAGCCCTCTGTCTGAGCTTTGCTCGCTTTCATCACTTTCGTTTTTATTTGTCATGCACGGACTCGTTGGCTAAACTGAACAGCCAATCAGAGCGATAGCTCTCACCGACGGCCCAGAGGCCGATTCAACATGCTGAATTGGGCAAACTGCCGGCGACGTTAGCTTGACTTAAACTGACGTGTGGAACACACCACAAAGCTAGCCCGACAGATACTCATCGATGGCCAACATCCGACCGTCAGCTTGCTGTGTCACAGCCCTTTCCCTTACATTCATGTTTTTTCCCAGGTTCAAAGCCAAGCTGTGGTTGTGTGAATCTCACCCTTTATCTCTGGAGGAGCAGGTGGCTCCTATCATCGACCTCATGGCCATCTCCAACACTCTGTTCGCCAAGCTTAGGGACTTCATCACTTTACGTCTGCCTCCTGGCTTCCCCATCAAGATAGGTAAGAGAAAGCAAAACATTTTTAAAGAACATGCTATATGCCTAAAAATGTGTTTTCAAAGTATGGTTACAAACAAACACACATTTAAGTTATCAGGCTAATGCAACAATGACATCTCTTCACAACAGAAATTCCCATCTACCACATCCTAAATGCTCGGATCACCTTTGGGAACCTGAATGGTTGTGAAGAGGGTGGGTTGCCCCGGGTGGACACTGAAGGGGACGGACAAAAGGACAGTCCCAGGACAGAGACGCCGTCTCAAGGCAGCGACTCTTCCAGCGTGTCCAGCTCTAGCTCCACAAGTAAGAATAAACCTTTTACCATCAAGGAAATGTGGTTGTTAGAAGCTATTTAAGATGATGATCAGATTGAGAAACACGGTGTTACAAAATAACACCGTGTTCAGACAAAGCATTTGCCATTTTTAATGGCCAGAGACTAATTGATCGGATAAATGTTTAATGACTGCATTTCTTATAGCGCTGTCTGGGTCTGTAGTACCGATGTAACTCAGATCTGCTGGTCAATGCATTTAACTACAATATTCTGCACCGGTCTTCATGATTTTTGTGTTTGTGTATAAATCAGACTCATGTCGTGGAGGAGAGATCCCACCTTGTGTTTTTGAGGCTCCGCGGGGCTACAGCGTTTTAGGAGGAGACCAGAGAGAAAACATTAGAGAAGAAGAGGATGATCTGCTACATTATGCCATCCAGCAGAGCCTGATTGAGGCTGGATCAGAATATGACCAGGTCTGAGATGCAAATCACACACTTGCATGTTAACAGATGCACAAAAAATAGAGAAATATACCTTTTTACACCATGTCCTAAACAACCATGAAACAACATGGCGTCAAATTTATTTTCTTTCCTTACTGGATCCAAAAATGCTGCATGAAGTAACAAAGTCAAACAGTCATTCTGAGAATATTTGATGTTTAATATACAGCTATGTGGAGCTAGATTTAGTTGAGTATGTAAAGCCTATAATGCAAATGAGTTCACAAAAAAATCATACATTTAGCTACTCAAGTAGCATGAAAAGTGGCATTTCCTAGAGTAAAAAAAAGAGAGACAATGTCGTTATCAGAATTGTGTGATTGGCTTCTTTAAATTAAAGTCTTACGATTCCTATAGAGCAGAAACCCTGGAAGTTAACATCACCCTTAACATTTCACCCCTCTTTTACACATACCCATCTGCTTCACTCACAGGTGACGATCTGGGAGGCTTTGACCAACAGTAAGCCGGGAACACACTCTCTGTCCTGTGACCCCAGCCGACATGAAAGGTCTGCAGTCAGTATTCTGCTTCTACTGTCTCCTGTAGTCACATCTCACACACGATAGGCAGGGACAGCATCACACTCTCATCACATTTACTGGAGCTATTGACACAGGCATTACTGTCAATACAGCCACAGTGAAGCTCATAGAAATTCACTAGGGTTTTCATCTCTCTCTCCTCACCTCCGTTTGCTCCTCACAGAGTTTTAAAACAGGATGAGATGCCGACATGAATCCGAAACAGTCACTTCACACTATTAGGGTCAGTTAAAAAGTTAAAGACATTTATAATGTTACAAAACATTTTTATTTCAAGTAAATGCTGTTCTTTTTAACTTTCTTTTCATCTAAAAATTCTGACAAAAAATTACAATTTCCACAAAAATATTAAGCAGCACCACTGTTTTCAACATTGATGATAATAATACATGATTATGAATAATAAATAATTGCACATTAGAATTGCACATTTTTTTATCAAATAAATGCAGTCTTGATGAGCAGAAGATACTTTTAAAAACATTAAAAACTTATGAACAAAAATGCTCCCCAAATTTAGGATATAATTGATAACAACTGTCGTGATTAAAGTGAAAATGAATAAAATGTGTTTAATATAGTATTATATATGAACGTCTTTTCATTCCTACATCGCTGGAGAGATGACGCATATATTTTATCACACTTAAAGTGCTGATTTTAGTATTAAAAAAAAATCAATCTTCTGTTAGCAGAAATCTCAGTCACTTCTTTACTTCTCCATTACCCAGAACCCCACAGCACAAACCCAGCCCCGCGGAGAGCCCTCGCAGCACACCGACCAATAAGCCACCGCGCAGCTACGATGAGCAGCTGCGTATAGCCATGGCGCTGTCCGCCCGCGAGCAGGAAGAGGCGGAGCTACGTCGAAGACGAGAGGAAGAGGAACTGCAGCGTATCATACAGCTGTCACTCATGGAAAAGTGACCGGGCCATTGGGAAGCGAGGGGTGGCAGAGCATGCCTGGGGATCTGTAACCAGCGTGGACTACGATTGGCCGCTCCCAAACGCCCCGCCCTCTTCTTCCAAAGAACTGGAACTCTCCAATGAGTCATTCAGAATCACAGAGAACCCTCTGTCTTCACTCTGCAAGTTTACAAACACAAACTACTAAACTCATGGCAATCCACTGACTGATCTGCACCAGTCTGGTCTCCTAACGTGTGAATGTGCAATTTTGAGCGATACAGTCCGCGCTGCGTATCTTACCGTTGTTTCTTAAAGCCATCATCCAAGCACTCACACAGAGGTCCTGCATACTCACCGGTAGGTGTGAATTCCAGGGGAAACTGTCACTTTTTTCAATTTCACATTATTTAAAGAAGTTTAGTTTTGGTTGTTAATACACACAATTCACTGCACTTGGATTGAGGGGTCATAATGTCTCCTAATAGAATGGGGGAAGGTACTTACACACAAGAGTTAGTGCTGCAAATCCACCTCAATTTGATGGGAACGTATGAAGTAAAATGCAAATGTTTGCGAAAGTGACACTCCGTTATTAGCAAAAGTTGCTTACTAACACTTAAAAAAATACTTTTGCTGCGTATACTCTAATGTCGGTGTGTGTTTTCTCTGAACTTTGAGAATCTCAGACAGGCGGGTCCAGCTATGATTTCGGAAATCTAATTTGGTGTATTCCCATTTGATTTCAAACGAAAGACCTGTTCACACCAGCATCACTGTTTGGCACAAATTCACTGTAGGTGGAAAAGCAGAAGCACAGTACAGTACAAAACTTTCCGTTTCCGACATCTTGTTACAGAGAATGAAGGAAGTCAAACCGTATCAGTATGTTTTCAGAGACGTTTAGATTTTGGTATTTGGTGTAGTGTTTATCAAACACCTCTTAGTGCAAGAGTGGAGAGAAAAGAGAGCTGATTCAGGATTCTTGTGCTATTTACTCTCACTTACTGTTCGCGAGGGCCACTAAATCATAGTTTTATGTAACAGCAGCTCTGGGCACATGACCAAAAGCTTGAATCCTGGTTGGCTTCGCAGTGCAATGGAAAAGAGGTTAGAACATTTTTTACATTTGTGGCTTGAAAATGTTATTTTTGGTCATTCAAATTATAATGTTTATCACACCAAATTTTCACACATTGGTCTTGGTGTGAACAGGCCTTAATCCAGTTCTTTCCACTCCCTCAAAACGAATCTTGTGCAAGATTCCCTAAAGATTCCTCTTGCGTTCCCTATAAAGGGAACGCAAACCCTGCGTTATGATGACAGCAGGTTGGCACCCACAATTTGTGCACTATTATGATTCATAATTTTTAATCATTAGCTAGATTGATAATGAAATTATTGACAGTTAATAAGAAGAGTGAATGGAAAAAACAAGCCATTTTCAGATAAACGTCAATAATGACTAAATGATTCCTTTGAATCTGAATCAAATGCTCATTGCAATATTCATCATATGTCCTAATGCACTTTTCAGAAAAAAAGAAGACATTATTTGTTCATTGTTCTACTTCAAATGGTGCTAAGTTGATCCTTCATATCAACTCTTGGGTACTTTAATCAGTGTAATTGTCACGACATGCGTTCATCCGTCTGTTCAATCACTCGACAACACCGTTTCTTTCCCGGCCTCCATTCAGTGCTTCCTTCAACATTCCCATCAGAGCTCATTGTCTCATGACTGGAACACCTGCGGTAGCTAGTCAGAAATCTAATTGTGCTTTTATAAGGGGTGCCAGTTCTGGAATAAAACATGAAAGGAGGAATCACTCACAGAGATAATGCCCTGAGCGCAGACGAAGGGGAAAGTTTTATTGGAGAATCTTAAAATAGATCTGTCTCCTTAGTCAGATTTATTCTGGGCCTGATTGACGTGCCCTCAGGGTATGATGTATCAGGTGAATCTGAAAAACAAATTAGGAAACATGGCCATACTCCACTTCTGAAAAAGCTTCAATGTAAAAACACAAGGGATTAACCATCAGTTTTCAAAGGAAGCGGATCTGATGGCACTGTCTAGAGACAGAGCTAATAAACACGTAGGATTGATCTTGTGATTGTGTGACTTGTGAATGCCTGGGATCAGAAATGCTTGATATGATTCAATGTTTTAGTATAACATAACATATTATAGCATTATTTATATTTAACTTTTTTTTTTATTTGAATTTGGTTGATGCTGTGGTTTGTGAGTGCTGCTGTTGTGTCTGTATGTGACTGAAATATATTGTTCACATTTGTAACTTAAAGGCATTCCGAATAAAGGGTAAGACATCTAAATTAACTTGAATTATCAAGCGTCGGGAATGAATGCGTCACTAAATTTTGAAGTTTGTGGTTCTGAAAGCAAAGGTCTTGTGATTGATCATACTGCAGAAAAATATGCCTTTTACATGTACCATGGTAAGGAGATGGTAGTACCATAGTACCATATAGTCTGAATAATCATGCAGTTCATTTTATTGTAAAGTTACAAGATCCTCACACTGGGCCTCATTCACCAACCGTTCTTATGAAGAAATGTGTTCTTAAACCCCACTTACGCACTTTTTACGAAGATTCTGACATTCACTAATGTTTTCTTATCTTGCATTTGTTCTTAGCTAACGCACATTTGACAGTTTGCTCCAAATAATTGGTTAATGCATTTTATTTAATTCTACAGTCGTTTACACTGATAGTATTTTACTGTAATGTATTTCTGATCATTTGTTGAAAAAATAAATAAATAATAGTATGCAAAGAAACACTAACACTGCAATTTACGTGGGATTCATCATCAGTCCTAAGAACACCGGTGTGAACAATTCTGTTGAAGAACATGTCATGAATCCGACGTAGACTTTTCTTAGGACGTTTATTAAGTACAAAGTTAAGAAAATTATTAGTGGTGAATGAGGCCCATTGTGAGTCTCTTATTTTTAGAATTTATTTATATTTTGAATTGACTTGTTTTTTAAATTTATTTAACTTTATTTTTTAATTTTTTTCAGTTTTAGTACTTCAACTTATTTTAATTAGTGGGCCATGGCAACATGTCTAATTTAAGTTATTTCATCTTTATTTCAATTACTGAAAACTACTTTTTAAAGGTTTAGTTTTCAGTGATTAGCAAGAGACTGTTAAATGTCAGATAACATAATTGATTGTGCTGTGTTCATCATCTAGGCCTGCCTAATATGTATCGTTCCTTCTAAAAATGACAGGTGAAATTTTATCACCAGCAGGTTCAAAAATAATTTTCAAATACCTTCATTCCCACAACTATTTTGGGATTATCAGGGGAGTGTTTTAAGCATCTATGCTGTTCCCAGAATGAATCAGCAGTCTAGAGGAAGCTTTAGCTAATTGATGAGTCAACCTCAATGAATAATATTAATCAGTCAGTCGGTGCAGGTACTATGACGAGAATATTTTAAATATAATAACCACTGATTCCAGACGGAGCTAAAAATGGACTCTGGTGGAACTTCTGTTCTCTAATATGCATCAAGGGTGTGCTCATTAGCAATGCAAAAAAAAAGAAGCATGGCTACTAAGAGATGTAACATGTTTTAACTGAACTTTCTGTAAACTTAATTTAAAATACCTGAGATTGCTAAATGCAGGACATCATTACCAGTGTCCCTTAACTTGCTTGGTTTTGGTAAATTACAAACAAGAAAATGCTGAATGTTACAATAATGCTAGTGCACAGGCAACAGTTCCAACCACCACAACACACAATGCATTACATCATATTGCAGTACAGCTCTTTGCCACACTGTGGCGCTGTGGTTCAGAGAGCAAATTGCATTGAAAGAGAGCAGGCTAATACAGTTCTCCATCCCAATTCAGATGATGATAAGCAAAACAAACTACTATCAAATAAACAGTAGTTAATTATTAATAATAATAAACATAATCGCAATTACAAATGCGATTAGTAATATGCCAATCCTAAAAACTCACTTATTGACCTGTCTAAAGAATAAATGACTTGACAAAAATAATTAAAATAGTGCAGTTTTATTTTATGTCACAGCTAAAGCACAGGATAAAAAAGTTGATCAAGTTTACCTTGATTTCAAACAGAATCATGACTCCACATGCTGTCAGACATACAGTCAACTCTACCAAACAAGCCAGTGCAAAAATACTCAAATAAAAATGCTATCTAAAAAAATAAAAGAAAACCGTAAAAAAGAAAAACAAGAGAGTAAAGTGCAAGTTTTAAGAAACAACCCTCTTTTGTTTGAGTTGCTACCTGAAAGATTCTGAACACAAAACTGACACACTCACGCTCTCATTCGCACCTACAGTAGCATACATGTTTAGCGTACAAATTTAGCTTAGACTTCACTGAACGAAACATGAATTGGTTGCAGTCTGAGATAGTCCTTCACGCCGATAAAAGCAGCATGTGAAAGTTCAGTAATGGTCACATGGTGTTGTACAAAACAGTGACTGTCTTTTTCTTATCCGACGCTTTGCGGAAACGGCGAACGGGATAAGTCTTTACATGTTGTTGTCGTGTGGACACGGAATTGGTGGGCTGGACGGGGGAGTGTTCAGGGGGACTGGCTCCACCCACTTGCATTTTCTGCAAACATGAGGGTGAGAGGTGGGCGGAGCCTTCAATCCTGTCCGCCTCTATCAAATGGACAGTGGAATCAGGGGTGGAAGGGCTCTGAGGTAGAACGCGCTGCTTCTTATGGGCGTCATCATGGCTGTGGGTCAGTGGCAAGGAGTGAAAGGTGGATAAAGAGGAAGAAGAGGGTTGATGAAACCCTGTGTTAGCCGGATGGAAGTCCCAGTCGCTTAAGTCGTTAGTAGACAGCTCTAGCCGGTCAAGTTTAGCAAGTGAGGCAGAGCGTTTCATGAGTGAGGGAGGGGTTAGACCGGCCTGTCTGATGCGGGCCTCGATTTCCATGGCTCTCTGCCACAGCGCAGGTGCTTTGGGCTCCAAGCGTTGCTCCCCATCTAATGAGTTCCACTGGCCCTTGAGCGGCTGGTTCTCCTCAACTTGTCCATTGCAGGCCCCCAGTCCTCCAGCCTCGTATAAGAACGCCTGGAGCTCTCGGAGAGTCTCCTGGATCTTCTGCAAGTCCTCACTGCTGCGTGCTAGCCGGAATTGGGGCCTCAACAGGTCGTCTACATCCGTCTCCAGCTCGGTCACCCCTTCTAGCCACAACACAGAGGAAGAACCAGAGCTGGGCTCAAGAGTGGGGTTTAAAGTGATCTGGTCAGCCTCCACATTCCCTTCAAGATACAGTGAGAAGGAAGGATCAGGGATTATACCAGAGTCCTCATCATCAAGCACTTTGGTGTCGCCTCCTTTTCCGTCTGTAGTCTTTTGGGTCTCAGTGCAAGTCAGGGCCACAGTGCCCTCTGGCTTACCGGAGAAAGATTGCAGCTCAGAACAGTCCAAACATGGGGAAGGAAGAGGAGAGCGAGGAACCTCTTGACCCTGACGTAGTATAAGCTCCAACTGCTTGGTGGCCCGGCGCACAGATCCTGAGGGCCTGTCGGAGGGAGAGTGAGGGGCTGAAGAAATTTGCCCATCCACCTCCTCCAGTGTTGCAGTTTGAGGTGAGTTGCGTGCCAGTGGTGGACTGCAGGTGTGTGATATGGATTCCAGTTCAGTAACTATATGACGCACACACACATTGTTGTCTTGGTGAAGGGGGTGGGGCACTGCATTGCTACTGGTCTCTGAGTGGGCGTGGCACTAGGGATGAGAAAAGAGAAAATACTCTTAATCAAGAGAGCTTACCACATTAACATAAATTTTACCACATAAAATTAATTCTGTTCATGTCATTTAAGCACCCTCAACTAACTCTCTTCCATGGCTCACAAAATTGTAAGGCAGAATTTCTGTTTTTTTTTGTTTTTTTTCCAGAATGGGGACTGTAGCCGTCAACCTCTAAAATTGACAGAAAATTATCACAAAATAAAGTCCATAAGATCTTCCTTTCATATTCATAGTCTTCTGAAGCTACAGCACAATGGACATTTTCAGTTTACACCAGCAAGAGGCAGTGTTGTACTGGTATCACTTCTATATACTTCCTGTGTCTTTACTTTTAGATCAATAAATTAGTCATTCCAGTCATGTTTTATCATTTATCTTTCAGAATGACAAATCAGGAAGTGCAATGATCTTTGAAGTGAGCGCAAACTCTTACCTCATCTGTTTCCTCACTGGGATCATCCAAGGGAGGGGAGCATCTGGATTGAGGTGGCTGCAGAGCAGCCATTTCGGAAAATGAGCGAGGGTGATTGTCCTGGGACAGGCAGAGGAACTTCTCTCTGGCACTAAAGAAGTCAATGCTATCTGTGCTAAGGCGGGATGCGCCGGTATGCACATAATCGTCTGCTGCTACCAGATCTGCAGCGTTGGGGTTGTTGTTATCATCACTGGAGTCCAGCTCGGGAATCGAAGGGGCTCCTGAGGGGCTGTCAGCCTCGGGCGTGCTTGGAGAAGGCAGTTTCCCTTCATCTTTACTGACAGCCCTTTCCAGACAAAGTTCTAAGCTTTGCGACACTTGATAAGAGTCATTTTGATCAGGAGTGTCGGGGGACAACTCAACAGTATCTGTTTTTGGCTCAGGCACTTGGTGAGACGATTGGGCGCCGAGGTCTGGAGTTGTATTGCCCTCTCTCCCCTCTGGTGAAAGAGGAGGAGCGAGAACGTGTAGAGAGGGAGGAGGGTGGCGACGAGCAACTGGCTTGCTCACCGCAAGGTTCTTACGAGAGTTCTTTGCCATATTCTGCTCAGGCCCCACTGTAGCTGCTCGTTGTCTGGGCCGAGGCGGGAGGAAGGGGTCCTCGTGTGGCAGCTCACCCGATTTGATATGGGTGTTGCCTGTAACAGGCTGTGGATTGGTAAGGGCCTCCAGCACAGCAATGCCTAGCATCTGCTGGATGGAAGGAGGACCGTTGTTGTTATGTGGGTCCAAGGGGTCCAGCGAGCGAGGTGCCTTGCACAGCGGCTCGTGACCCTCCGACAGATCACTATCTGAGTGGGAACGCCACAGCTTGTTATGCCTCTGTTTGCTGGACGAATGAGCAAGCAAGAGAGAAAGAAAAACAAGAGTGTCAGACGAGTGTCTTTCATCAGTGTGGTGGAAACATTAAATGTCAGGTGACTCACTGAGGGTGGTGACCGATATTTTAAACATACAATTAGCTCTGGGTGTGTGAATGGGAATACAAACAAGAAAGCAAATATGATAGCAAAAGCTGCACAACAAAAGGAATGTGGAGAGACCAGCATAATGCACATGCATTAGATCACAATGGTGACGAAACTCAATGCCATTGAGTCAAAATACAGGAGCATTTACTCAATGGAAACTCCAAACTTGGTCTCTGTTGACCTTTTTTTTTTAAGAGCAAAAGTATTATATTTAATCCTAAGGTCAATGTGTATCAGTAAGACTATTCTTTGGCTCTTTATTTAAAAGATAAGGGTGTGTTGGATTAAAGGAAAAATGAATAAGCATCTGACTTCAAGCTCTGTGTGTAATATACCTGGCTAGCAGGATACCCTGGTACTCTTCCAGCTGCTTCATAAAGGATGGGTTTGGTTTGGTGACAGAGCGCCGTTCCTTCACATGGTCAAAGGCTCTCTCCAGGTCCCAGCCGTACTCCTTCATAGCGTATGCGATCACGGTGGAGGCAGAACGGCTCACTCCCATCTTACAGTGTACCAGACACTTCACCCCAGCTTTCCTGGATCGCAAAACTTTGGTGAAACACCATCGAAGAACCAGAACTTCAGAAGCCAGTTTTTCTACTTACTTGGCCTTGGAAATGAACTTGTAGGTGTCATTCCAATACTCCAAGAGGTTTGTGGCCTCCTCGTCATACACTCGGATGTTGTGATACTCAAAAAGCCCGGGGAAGAAATTATCAATCTCTCGCGTCACATTCAGGATGTAGCGAACTCTGAGGAAGTGGGGTGGTAAAATTAACAATGAATGCATACAGCCGAGCGGATGTATTCGTTTAAAAACAGTGGCCTGGAATAACAGTGTCACTTACCCACTGTTCTGGAGCTCCTCAAGGTTAGAGGCATTCCACTCTGAACCCTGGAAACATAAACAGAAATTAAACGTTATGGTTGATGTTCGTGAAGCAGGGGTGTCGAAACCTGCTCCTGAAGGGCCAACGTCCTGCAGAGATTAGCTCCCACACACCTGCATGGAAGTTTGGAAGTAGGCATGAAGACCTTGATTAGCTGGTTCGGGTGTTTAATTGAGGTTATAGCTAAACTCTGCAGGACAGTGGCCCTTCAGTAGCATGATTGAACACCCCTTCCCTAATGTCCGTAGGAGATTATTCTCTTTTCATTGAGAGGTATAGACAAGTGGGTAGGAGACCAACCAGATAGACATGGTCGAAGATCTCGGTGGGGCTGTCCATCTGGCCCAGGATGACAATCATCTCATTATCGATGAACTCCTTGAACTCACGCAGGTTGCAAACCATCTGCATCTCTAGCTCCGTCCGAATCTGAAGAAAAAAATAATTATCCAATACATCTGTTATCATTTTTTGACATGAACCTCAAGATCTGCTGGTATTATTTAAGACATTCAAATTTTGGTGGGTTTTACGGAAGGTATCAAATCGAGATGACTTTAAGATTGCATACTATATGCACAATGGATGTTTGTACCTCTTTTGAAGTAACGTTCTCCAGGTCCTTCTGCATCATGATCTCTCTCAAACGGGTCTTAATCAGTCTCTCTGTGCGTTCTCTCTCAGTTGGCCTGTATGCATGAAACCCAGAATCATAAATCATCCAGTTTGGTCTCAATGTGAGGCGTGCCTCACCTCGTATGATTCTTTGTATGTCTGTGTGGTATTGTTTGAGTAGAGCTACAAAACCCAGAGACTTCAGAACAAAGCCTTTGTTTAAATTAAACAAACGATTTGAAATCAAATCCCAGCTCAGTTGCAGTATGTGCAAATATTAATGGTAAATGTGCGTCATCCCTAGGCCTCTGGTGTTGGGTTCACCACGGGACAAATGTGTCTTCACTGATACCAAAACAAGGCACTGATTGGCTACCAGGAGACTGCACTGTGATTGGCTACCAGGAGACTGCACTGTGATCTTAATCACTACCAGTAACCTTAAAAACACTGCTATGCAATGTAGGTCAACACCCTCAGATAGTGGCTGTAGTGTACACATAAGGGCACTCCGAGGGGTGAAAAGCCCCTATATGCAGGAAAGTTAAACATGTTTACACATGTCAGCTTGATTGACCTTTTATGAAAACTTGGAAAAAAAGAAGTGACAGTGTGTGGAATTATAATCCCATTATGTATATCCATGCAAAGTGACCATACTAAATCTTAAGCTATGGAGACAAAGACAATACATTAGCTCTCACAGTTAACCTAATTCAGAAGCATTCAATGGGCACCATATCACAGGATGTCTAAAAAGAACAGATCAGCTTCACTAAAGACCTCTCAACTCTCGAGGAAAACACTATCTCTATGGCGCAACCTCATTGCCCTCTTTCAGGGTCAGTGTCCAAAGTATATACTAGATAGACAATTTTCACTCCCCTTCTCAAGCCACCTGTTTCCATCCATCCGCCAGGCTACCTATCCATCTCGCCCATTTTTCCGACTGTAAATCACAATCTCGGCGTGGAGCTATAAAAAGCAAGAGGCTGAAGTTGTGTATGTTATAAACACATGCACGTGTGTATGCCTCCAACTGAGGGGAAATTCCCCCCTGCAGTCCAAGCAGCAACATGGATTACACCATCAGGCCGCTGTGCATCGAAGTTAGAGGTCGTCTCATCGATTTGGCAATAACACCGTCAATCTATTCAGGGAATGCCATGCCTCCTTGTCTTACTCTGATGCAAACTTGCCCTATATGATTGAACTTTGCGAGTGTCCATGCACGTGTTTTCCAAAAACAAGGATTGATTTACAACCCAAACACTGCTATTCACACCTATTGACTATAGAAGGACTCGAGTTTTGTAAACAACATCAACTTGGCCCTAAATATGGAAAGCACAATAACAATACCCTTGTTTCATAAGGACTCTGAACCCTATTTCCACAAAACCATACGACCATATGTCGATCAAAGGTTTGGGGTCATTAAGATTTTCTGAAGTTTTAAAATTTATAATAATGTTTTCAACATTTATAATAGAAAACAGTCACTCACACATCGGTGAACAGCACGGGTGAGTCTGCACGGTAGGACTGCACGTCTCGCATGGCGTTCCACTCATTGATGCAGTGCTGGTCGGAGGACACACGGCTCTGATAGTAACTGACCCAGGTCAGAAAAAGACTGCCGGGGTAGTAGTTATGACATCGGGCCACCTCGCAAACCTTATGCAGAGACTGCAAGGCTGACCTAAGAGTATGTGCGAGAGAGAAAATACATTAACCTTACATAAAAAAAGTATGAAATTGCAAAAAAGCTGTCTTTATAGACACTCACCACATGGCCTGCACTGAGACTGGTTTGAAGACATGGACTCGGCTAACGGTGGACACACTGAAGCCACTAATGAGAGGAAAACATCACTTTCAGTCTGAATACTCTGTAAAAGTTTTGCTTAAAAATGCAGAACTGGTTTGTGCATGCATGTTATGCCTCACCCATCTCCATCCAAGTGTATAAGTGTATCGCTCCACAAGGGTAAAACCAGCCCAACTGTGCAAGTGCTACAGGAAACACATCATCACATATTATGAGCACCACCTTCAACATTAACAAATGCAAAATGAACTTATTAGTGTGTCTGCATTATACTGACCGGTCTGAATTGCTGAAGTCCATTCCCAGCACCACATTTTCTTCTGTGTCCTGTCTACCATTGGTGGAGACGATCACCATGTACCGTGTACGCAGGGTGTAGGCGCTCTCTAACCGCACAGCCTGTGATAGAGACAGAATCAGAGACGATCAGCATTCTGATGCATGTGGTTGGATTAATTAGGTCTGGATGATGGTAGTTACCAGGCGGATAGTGTCCTCTGGGCGCAGCAGGGTGAACATGGTCTGCAAATGCTGCTGAAGGTCACCTGTGAAGGAACCAATAACAACCATAAACCTCCCAGATAATAGTGTTGTGACATTTGCATGCTTCAGTTAAAATTACCCAGAGGCCAATTTCACTTCCTCCCATACAAGACACGTTCCTTGTCTGGTGGCTAGTGTGTGATTACGCTTGTGTTTGTAAATCATGAATAGAAATATTAAAATATTAAACCAGTTGGAGAGTTAAAAACAAGTATGGTTGATAGACGTTGCATTGAGAGGGCACAAAAACTTTTTGAACCCTTGTCCTCAGAGTTGGCATGAAAAAGAAAATTGTGATAATCTAAAACATTTTAATAGGAAACTGTGCTTATAATTATTTTTCTTTAAAATAAATGTATATATTATAAATATAAAAAATTTAAATAAACTTAATTTGATATTTTGTTATCTAATGCAATACAATTCATTAAATGTATGTGTAGCATAAGTGTCTAAGTACTTTCCCGGGCCACTGTATTTTTTTAAAAAACTGAAGACAATTAAAGATGAATAAAGTCTGTATACTGTATTATACAATGACTGACGGACCCTAGGGTCCCTTCATAATGCATTCCTGTAAGCTAATGGGTCTCATAATGAAATCAATGCTGTCTATCTGCAAGCACAGCAGTATGTCTATCAACATGCATGCAAATATATGCACACAAACATTTTTGAGTGACAAAATCCTTCATCTCAAGGTTAGTCTTATGCATTGCCACATGGAAGAGTTCAATGTTCAAAGAAAACAAGAGACAGATTCCATAACATATGTTCATATGTTAAGCTGCGTCTGACAGCCAGAGAGAATAGCATAATAAACTGCGTCAAGAGATCCTTCTGTGACGTTTCATACCTGTGTGTTTGTTCCGCCGCTGAGTGATGCGGGGTAATGAAGAAGAGGAGGAGCCGCCATTTCCCCGAGGGAGGAAGAGAGCGGCACCTTTGACGGTTAGGAAGTTCTCGCTGATACTGATGACAAGAACAGAGACAGAGAGAGAAAGCAGAGACTTTACTATATATTGTTTATTTATAATTTAATATATAATTAGACATATACTAAAATAGAAAAACAGTCAACATAATATGTCTAGATACATTTTAAATGTCACAGTATGACATTTAATTTCTGGAAGTAATTGTTACTGCCACGGTGACGCAAAAGCACACACCAAATTGGTATATAGGATGACCAAGCATTCACATCTGCATTTGAGCACTTGCGCTATCAGTACATTAAGCGGCTCAATCGCAGACCTCAAAGTGGCATTGTAAAATATGTGAAGGGGCTCATGCTGCAGCGGCTCAGTTATAGAGCTGGGAGACGTTTGACCCGTAACAGCAAGCATTACGAAGCACCACCTTCATCTCAACATTTACAGTGACTAGAGGTCTCGCTCATAAACCGCTGTTCCTGTATTACATGCCACAGGCTTTGGACTTTCCAGTCTGTCTCTGAAAACCATCCTCGGAGTAACTTCTGAGGAATCTGGGTATTTCTGCGGAAACGCCAGCCCCCTGTCTCAGGGTTTTGAGGGAGGAAGGATTGCAAAATTGAGGGAACCGAAGAAGCCTGGAGCAGTCACTCCCCAAATAAAAACAAAGAAAAAAAACCCCCATCAGCCCCAGCTGAGCTCATTTCCCACATCCCAGTCACCTCTGACCCAGCCGTTTCCTCCACTCTCTAGTCTTAGTTCAATCTCATGGTCTCTCTATTTTACAGCCGACCCAAGGGTCCGAAGTTAAGTCGCTAAAGCACCAAATACAAACCGAAAAAATGGACTAAACCCTAAACTATCAGAAGTTTATCTAGGATGCCTGCAGTGTTTTCTCCTAAATGTTATCTTAAACAAACCACCAAAATAAACACAATATTTGGTCAAAACAACAATGTGGTTTCATGTTTTAATGACAGACGCAGTTTTAAAGACAGTTATTTTAATCTGCAAAATTTTACAATATGACTGTTTAACTGTATTTTGTATCAAATAAGCCTTGGTGAGCAAAAAAGACTTTAAATCTGCAAAAAAAAAAAAAAACATTTGTTTTACCAAACATTTTAATTAAAAAAATGCCAAATACAGTTTCATAGCCAGAAAAAAATATTTATAGCCAGTATATGAGGTAACACTTGCCTTTGGAAGGTGTGATCAAATGTTAATTTTGTTTTGTTTTTTAGCTGATTTATGGAGTACTTTTATAGGAAGCTTGATATGAAAAAAAAAAGAAGAAAAAAACCAGGAGCAAGAAAGGGACAAAGATAGGCAGAATATTAGAGTATAGTGCAAACGGTCTCTTTTCGTGCTCTGCACTTTGCACATCTATCAGCATATGAGGGGATATGAGCTGCAGGCTGATAGAGGGTCAAGGCTAATTTTACACACCTAAAAATAAACAGCAGAGTGAATGAATGCTGATGGACTTTTACAGTGTTGGTAGCTACTGTATATCATCTCATGTAACCAAACATGACAGCTGGAAGAGCGCTTGGGACAAAACTGTGTCATTTTGTGCAAGACAGCAGAAAGTATGCAGACTGCAAAGAACATCAAGGTCTGATAAGATTATTGACTGTCCTGCAGTTTGAACGTATTCAACCCAACAACCCAAAGTTAATTAAACTATCATTCTACATAAGCAGCTGACGCACGCACGCAAGCACACACACCAAAAATCTAGAATTTAAGTTAAAATATGAAT
The DNA here is from genome assembly GCF_949152265.1 of Phoxinus phoxinus. Lineage (NCBI taxonomy): Eukaryota > Metazoa > Chordata > Actinopteri > Cypriniformes > Leuciscidae > Phoxinus > Phoxinus phoxinus. Next base: position 26,017,642 of record NC_136879.1, on the reverse strand, counting down.
CTATAAGTCAATAGTATTGGTTTTTCACCATTTTTAGTCAGGTCAATTGTCTTGCAGAGTACCACATTCATTTTAAAAAGTACAAATATTTCATGTACCGGTAATCTCTAAAATGTGATCATTAAATCTTCATGCATAATAAATAAATATTTAAAAAAGCAAAATAGCACTTAAAATAGTTTGAGAGATGGAGTATTGCATTTACCACAAGTACTTGACATTAACTACTAATTATATACTGATCGTGATTAGTGCAAAATGTAGTCTACTAAAGGCACCGTGGGTGCAGACACCACCTCAGTGATGTGTCAAGAATACGACCCGGGACACTGTGCCGGGCTGTTTTTTGCAGCGCACGTATCCGTTCAGAGAGTGGAGAGAGCACCGGGGCCATGTGATGAAATTTCCACCCACTGGCATTTCACTGAGGCAGACATGTAAGGGCATACGCATTTACACACGAGAGAAAAAAGAAGAGAATCCAGAGAGGTCAGACAGAGGAAATAGACGACCTGCCTGCGCTCGTCTACACACAGCATAGGGACAGGGAGTGAGAAAGAAAAGAGGGTGTGAGGGTCATCTTTTGGCATGAAGCCCTGGACAGTAGTTGCTAGGGCACAGACACAATAATCACTATGTAAGGGGCCGCTGAGAGCCGTGCAACAAGCTGATGCCTGACCCCCACCTGTCCCTGGCCATATTAGTCACTCTCACACTAGGGAAGGGATAAATATAGGTCCGGGCTGAAGGCCTTATGAGTTCAGGCCTGATAGAGATTCAGAGTGAGAGAAGGAGATGGAATTTTGTCACCTTCTGAAATACAAATTAACCCCCTTGCCACTAATACAGCCAGGTTTGGAAAACTCAAATACAGACAAACACTAGAACAAAACTTTGACAGTACAGGCCTAGTTTTTAAAATTAAACGAGACGGCGAGGAACTATTCAAGTTCACAGTCCTGCGTTCTAATTGGTCCACATGACTACACTGAACCACTCTTAACTATGAAATAGATCAAATTAAAACAATCTTACATATCAAAATATTTTACATTTTGAACAATATGCTTTACCTAAGCGTTCAGCCACTTTCCACGCAAAAGAGTGGATTAGGTTAGTAGAAATTTAGTCAATTTGTTTTTTGGGGGGGGTTTCTAACAAAGGGTGAAAGGAGTTGCTTAGAAAGTGTAATTACACTTTCAAATTAAATAACATGAGCCTGTTAATAAAACATTATTTTATACAACCCTATAATCCGGTTATAAAATGTTTTGGTAATTGAAAAAGCTGAAATAAAATAAAACAAAAACATAAGATGAAAAACTTACACTTAAAAATGTTGCATTGGCAGCCAACTGAAACAAATACAGGTGCGCTAAAATTTCTAAAACTTAACTGAAATAAACTAAAGCTATATATAAATAAATGAATATTATAAAAGCGCATAATAAAATGACTAAACTTAAAATTAAAATGAAAACAAAAGTAAAAAATAATAATTTAAAAATCTAAAAATAGTATAACCAACAGTAAAATGACACTGGTCTGAATCCAGATTTTGTGTGTTTTCATATTTCATTTCTATTTTCTACCCATAAACATTGCTAGATTGAGACGACAGAAGTGTATACAACTATATTATTCCATTTTTAAGTCAGATAGTATAGTTCTTGCTCCCAAAGAACTTGGGAATATGGGAGAATCTTAAGAATGATCCCAGCTGGGTTTTGCTGTTTGTTTCAACACCACAGTATAGGAGAAAGATTTTACCAAACCAACTATGACCCATATTTTAACAGAAAAACAAACCACATCAGATTTCCTTATGACGATACCAACCCTTAAGCGCATACTTGACTTGTTGACTTGTAAGTTGGAAAACACGTGCTTCTCTACGTCACTGACTGTTTGAAGTAAAGGTAAGTGTACAGCAATTCTGTTTCTCACAGCAAATTTCAACACACATGCTCAACTTCCTTCCAGGATCTCACACCTGTAATTTTCCAGCCAGGTTAATCATTTAAGCTCACTGACAAACACAGGCCTATTCTTAGCTCTGTTTGCTTTGGCAGTGAATGAGTAGGTTTTTATATGCTTGCATATTATCATGGAAATTCCCATCAGGTATCACTGCTCTATCTGACAGATTAAAAAATTGGATTACGGTTCACTGAAAATGACTCTACCCCAGTGATCAAGTCTTTCCTATTAACACAGTATAAATAACATCAGTACTGATTCCTCTGCATAAGGAGAAAAAAAACAAATGATGCTGTAACGCTATTGACTAATGTCAGATGACTGCTTAGTCAGTCTAAAAACAGAGCCATACATCTCTCTGCTCTATGCACTGAAACATGAAAGAAACCAATCGACTGGAGTTTAGGCCTGACTCAAAAGATTTCACAGTCTGGTGGGGTGTAGCAAATTGGATTTAGTACATGCTGTTTATTTTGAAGTTTCAAGCTGTCTGGGGTCTTGGACATAAGCAAAATCTGTGGTTGAAACATGTTACCTGTCAGTGTAAAACAGCAAACCCAAACAACATGCAAAAATTAGAGAACCTCATTCAAATCAAATTCAAGTTGACGTAAGAGCTCTAGCTTCAGTTAGGTTTGTTATGAGATCCACCATCAGGTTTTCATAATCAATGCTGGCATCTTTCCAAAGCAATAAAAAGTCCAACTGAGCAAAGAGTCCAAAAACACCAAAAGCTATCATGTGTGCCAACCATTAAAAAATTGCCTCATTTTCTATCTCTAGAAATGTACACTTGGTTACTTTATGAATCTTGGGAGGACTGGATTGCTACCTGATGGGGTACGCACATCACATTTACACTTGGCCACACATCTGTAAACAGATATCAATCATATCTCCAATACCCCCAGAATATGCTAATTTAACCAAGTTCACATTTTTGATGATGCTATTGCTGGACAGTAACATTTTGGAGAACTTAAGTCAAATCTTTTGTATGTGTCCCAAACCACTTCCTGAATCCCATTGTCATCAGTCTCAACTCAAAACCAACTTGGAGGACTTTTACACTTGGTCTTTTCATTAAATAAAGATCACAAAGGTATCTGGACTGTAAAAAAGACGAACTGAGAAACTTTGCGTTCCCTCGCAAAAACTTTTGTGTTCTTTGCGAGAGAACGCAAAGTTTCTCAGGGGAACGCAAAACATTTGTGAGAGAATGCAAAAGCATTGTCAAATCATTCATTTCCCCTCCCATTTCATATTTTTTTCTTCATGTCCCTTTTAGGGGCTCCGTAATTTTGCACTGCAATTAAAATTCTACACTACAAACAGTTTTTTTAAAGAAATAAATATGTTTGTCCAACAAGGATGGCATTGAAATTGTCATTTCTATTCCATGTTTCTATTGAACTTTCTATTCATTAAAGAATTCTGAGAAAAAACTACGGTTTACACAAAAATATAAAGCAGCACAACTGTTTACAACATTGATAATATGAATAAATGTTTCTTGAACAACAAATCAGCATATTAGAATGATTTCTTAAGGATCATGTGACACTGAACACAGGAGTAGTGATGCTGAGATTTCAGCTTTGCATCACAGGAAGAAATTACATTTTAAAATATATTAAAACAGTTAAATTGTAACGATACATCTGTTTTTTTTGTTGTTGTTGTTTTTTATCAAATAAAATGCAGCCTTGGTGAGCACAAGAGACATTTGTAAAGAAATCAAGAATTTTGACAAATCTGACTGATAACAGAATACTTCCTAAATTGTAACATTGAAACAATATATAGTGAAAGCGCTATTCAAAATAACTTGTATTGAGTTGACGAAACCAAACTTTTGAACGGTAATGTATAGGCTATATTTTGCATATGTATACACAAACATAAAAAAAACTCAATATTACCTACTACATCTAAAATATGACATTACATAGTGCGTTGGTAGCCTAGATAGACACACCATTAATATAAGTCCATGACTTTATATGGTTATGGTAAAAAAGATTGAGTCACGGTTATTGTACGACTCATCCATCAGTTAATCTCTTCGACAGGTTACTGAATCACATCTCTCTCCTGTCATATTTCACAACACACAACTACGTCAAAGGCTTGAGATTAGGAAACATCCACTTCTGCTAACTGATGTGACGAGAAGTGTTTCGCAGTGTATTACCGTTACCGTCACTAATTTCATTCGTGTGAAAGTTATATTCTTGAGGATTAGAGTCAGTACAGAAATAAACCAAATCACACAAATAAAGTATATAGTATAAACACTTAAGAGCGGAATCTGTGGTGACTTACTAAGCTTATAAATGTGGTGCATAACAGTTGAGCTTTACTTACAGCTGGTTGATCTGGTTTTGAGAAGCGACCGCGTTGTCGGAGAAGTACGGCATTATTTTCGCCCCGCAGCAGGAGCAGAATCCCCGGGCAGAGGAGCTCGAGCTCTCCGTGATCGCCACACTCTCCAGGGTCATGACGGAGGACCAGAGAGCCGGATATCCTCTGATAGACCCCTATACAGCCATCATACTAAGGTTGCCCAAGTACTAAAAAGCTACCCAAATTAAAGAAATCGGGTGCTTTGTCCAGTCTGCTAAAATAGTTTTAAAAATGACCCGTCCATAAGGCCTTAAAAGGACACCAACGTGGCCTTAAAATAACGTAATGGTTGATAAAAAAAAACATTAAAAAAAACACACAAAAAAAACAGTCCCTTGAAGTTAACCGTTTCGTTGAAACCCAGTAAACACTGCCCCTAAACAAGAGTAAAACTACAAAATGAGAACGTATAAAGCTACAAAACAAACTCTACATGTACATTTGCTTTGCCATGAGCCGGCGACGGCGAGCCGCTTCACTCACACAACTCCGTGTGTAAGAACTGCGGTGCGGCGCACTAATGCTTGAACAGAAGAGAGGAGGAGCTGCCGACATGTGCTTCAGGAAGGGTCCACTGCAGGACTCCACAGACGGCCGACACTTCAGACACCCGCGCAAGGACACGGAACCGCGCAGCGCGGGAATACGACCTCAGCTGCGAAATCACGAGCCTGGAGTGCACTTCAGTGCATCCTTCACATCAGACAGTTGTTTTCCATGAGCAGTCTAAAGGCTCTATGAATAGCTGAGGTTTAAAAAGGACATAGGAACAGGGGGAAATAAAAACATTTAGCAAGCCAGGTTTAAACTGCCAGCAAGCTTCAAGTGTGTTTGTGGGTGAATCTGACAACATGTCAAGGTCACATTTCATTTTTCACATTTCTTTTTTGCATAAAGTATTTATTTGATTTTTTTATTTGAGTCTGTCTGGGGTCTTGGGCATGCAAAATCTGTGGTCGAAACATAGGGCTGTAAACGATTAATCGTGATTAATTGCATATTATATAAACACAAACTTTTATTTTGGATGCGATTAATCGTTTACAGCCCTATCGAAACATGTTACCTACTGTATCAGTGTAAAACAGCAAACCCAAACAACATGCAAAAATTAGAGAACCTCGTTCAAATCAAATTCAAGTTGACGTAAGAGCTCTAGCTTTAGTTAGGTTTGTTATGAGATCCACCATCAGGTTTTCATAATCAATGCTGGCATCTTTCCAAAGCAATAAAAAGTCCAACTGAGCAGAGAGTCCAAAAACACCAAAAGCTATCATGTGTGCCAACCATTAAAATATTTCACCTCACTTTCTATCTCTAGAAATTTAAACTTGGTTACTTTATGAATCGTGGTGAACTGGATTGCTATCTGATGGTGTACACACATCACATTTACATTTGGCCACACATCTGTAAAGCCTTTAGGCTATTTCTTTTTTTGATTTGAGATATTACAATAATTTCTCCCTTCTGCCTAAAAATCTCAGAAATTAAGCAGAGCTCTAAAAAGTAACATCAGATATTTAAAAGACATGGGTTTAGACATCTTAGTGTTGATTAATTTAATGAATTAGTTTAATTAAAAAGCAATGGTCTTCAAAAACAATTTCAGTGGACAAATAATACTTCTAATTAAACCATAAATGCAACCATGATGTATATATACTTATAATTTGCAATTAAATAATATATTCAAATAATAGATTTGTCAAAATTACAGTGTGGTGGCATGTGTTTAATTGTCATTTCACGAGTTCACAATTACATACAGTAAAGGTTATATATATTTGGCTTGCTGTCCGAGGGGAGGGCTCCGAGCTCGAAATTTGTCCCAAACCCAGAGTGCCCCACCCTCCCCCCCAGGTTGGGATGGGAATAGTTAGAAATGAGGAGATGGGGTGGTTTAGGGATGCTGGAAAACTCATGGAACAGATGCAAGTCTGCTGTATATAAACCTCTTATCTCGCTAATCGAGTTGATTAACTGAATGTGCTCCTCTCATGTTAGTTAGGTTAGTTACAGTATCTGAACGTGCTCCTCCCAAACCTTGTTAATAAAACATAATAAAATAATGTAAAAATAAATAAATAATTCACTCGCCTTCATCATTTGAATTTGAGGTAAAAAAAAAAAAAAAAAGAAAAGAGGAATGTTTCAGTTCACAGGTTCGTGAGATTCACCCTACGTTCTTTTAAGACCTTCTTGAGAAATGTTGTAATCAAAGGCCTTGGTCAATTGAGGTCTGAGTGATAAACTTCTCAGAGAGTAGAGAGACAATATGGTTTCACACAGGTGAAAATACTCCGTCTCTAGGTTATTTAGGCAATGGCGTCTTATGTGAACACATAAAACCCAACAATGCCTTTGTTGTCATACAAAGTGGAAAAGGTACATGAATAGCAGGCCTTGAAACAAAAATCATATCATAAGAATCTCAACAGATATTTTAGGTTTGATTCTGAAGTCACAATATAGTTTGTTGGAGGACCACAGTCCACAGACATTCATAAAAACATCACTGTTATGTAAATCCAAGTGAATGACTTGGCCTGACACCAATATTTACTGGCAGTAAGGAACTAAATACTTCAAATACAATCAATCACATTTCAAAATTTATAAACGCTTACTTCCCGATTCATTAGAAGAGAAGGTTCATTCTTTGCAAACCGCATATTGGCCCGTCACAAGATTTAGTGTATTTTTTCTGTTTTTGTGAAAGGCGATGACTTGACCCAGCCCATTGGGAAAATCAATCTTGTTTAAAAAGGCACAACGCGACAAACACTGTAAATCTCTCATCCAAATGTCCGAGTGAGTTCATATACACAACAAGTTTTACATACGGTCATATTATTTGACTCAAGGATATTTTTCATCTTTGGAGACTTAAAAGTAAGGCAAGGTGTAAACTAAATACACACCACTGCGATTTCAAAGTAGATGTCTCAATAAAATCCTTAGATGACTAATGTCATCAAGACATTTGCATAACGGCTTGAAAGAGGAACCTGGGTAGTTTGACACAGTACAGTAACAGACGAGATGCCTGGGTTTGACAGATAAACATCAGTCAGTGCAGAGAAAGACAGATCAACATAATCGGACAGCTGGGAATCAATATTGAGATACTAGTCAATTGTTCACTTAAACCCATTAAAACTGTTGTTTAGAGCTCGCTATTCTACATGTCTGAGTGAATTTTATGTAAACAGTAAACCTGCTTAAATCTACATCTAAGACAGAACTGGCACACACGTGATGGATCAACACACCCATCTCCTTGCGTGAAAATACATCACATTCCGCATTTGTTCTCGTGACAGTATAACATCTGAAGCCTTATCACAAACATCTCCAGGCTGTTAGCACAGTCAGGGTTGAGTAAGCTGTGTTTATATCAGAGTTTTCCCATTTGACTCTCTTGGCTGGTAATTTGAGATGTTGCTGTTGTCATATCGTGTTTACAAAATTTTGAGTCCGTGTTGTGCAACGGCTGCCGTCTTGCATGCAATGTCCTGGAAAAGGTCACTAGTGCTTTCAATATAATGGATGCTCCCTTGATTACCCCCATTCCATGACCGCAGTGTTCTTAAGAGCCAGCTGTTTCCTATACTTGGAGCTGGGAACGTGTCTGATACCAATTCTTTACTACACTCTATTAAAAAATGGTCAGCCACATGGGAAATCCTGTGGGCGGTATGACCACAATTTTATATTCCGGCATGAGTAATTTTATTACGGTAACGAGAAATCCCAATACAGCTGTTGTTGTTGGAAATTCAACCCAGATTCTAAGATTCTTCACACAAAAAACAAAAAACAAAAAAATCTAAAATATTTTTTATTGATGATTTTTTTATTTTAATGATATATTAAATTATATGATATAAATATAATTATATAAATATATGTGTTGTGTGTGTGTAAAAGACACAAAGATCAGATTATAAAATGAAAAGTAGTATCAAGTACAAAAAACAGCTTCACATTGTGTGTAACAAGTTAAAAAACAAAACATAAGAATGCTAAATGTCTTTACTGTGTTAATTTGAAATTAAAAGTGTTTTTTGTGTAGTTTCTTTCCAAAAAAATACAAATAAAATCTAAAGCATCTTTTTGAATAGTAGTGTACCTCACCAGGACTTTTGTCTACCACTTATTATAAATGTACATCTCAAGAAGTCAAAACATGAACACATTTTAAATATCACTGGGTGAGATATGTTCAAAGCTGCCGTAAATATAAATATAAGCCAATAAATCCACACCTGTGACTAAACATCTATTGAATTCAAAATGTGCAAAGTTTTGATGAGTTTGAGGAACCAGAAGCAACCTACAGTACAGTTCAGTTTAGTTCAGACACAAGTGGTTTGTCTCAATGTGTCAAAACGAAACTACTCCCATTATGTCGGAGATTATAACCAATTGAGCTGCAGGCGACCCAAGTTCAAATCCTGGCTCTTGGTCCTATCCTGATCCCACATCCCTCTCACTTTCACTGTTCTCTCTCCAACTGTACTATCTGAACAAAAATGGCAAAATAAAATGTCATAAATAAAGAATAAATAAATGACTCCCATTATAAACAAAGCTATCTACTATGAAAGCACTCGTTTGCAATGAATTACACCACAGATATACTATATACCATGTTATATAGTGTAGCAGAAGCACTGGTTGACACATGATTACACCTGACCTTGTAAATAAACTAGGTGAAATGAGAGAAACTCAGGCATGAATAAACTTGCTCTGCCCAGCCCTGTAACAAACGGTCAGCCAACCGAATTCATACACACGTACTCACAAACATATATTTGTAGGTGGTCCAGAAAAACCAGTTCGGCCAAACTGCTGTGACACCTTAATATCTCTGAAATTTTCCTTATATGCTGGATCTATTTTTCTATTCTGTTTCCTGGTCCCTGTATCTCCTGCTTTCTCTCTTAACCACCCCTTCTCCAGCCCCAAGACTAATTTGAGTTGCTGGAATGAGGCCAGTGCACAAAGCAAATGTATTGCAGGCCAGCTAAGACCGAATAGTTCCATAAAAAACACAATAACTGCACTGCAGGCCTGCTATGACTTAATAGTCCCATAAAAAGAACAATAAATGCAAACGCTGATGATGACAGTCCTGCTAATACATACAATTCAGACATAGGCCTACAGATTCTGAAATCTCTTCAGCAGCTACAACTTTTGTTGTAGTTATTATGTATTTTAATACATTTTATTTGTTTTAACCGTTTTTTTTTCATCAACCACATCGATTTTAAAATACACACCACGTTGTAGTGATTGTGAATCATTTTAGTTTCAAAAGTGATGACCATTTCTGAGATGTGAATTTATGACAAGTTGTTTTTGTTTGAAGAAATTAATACTTTTATTCAACAACAATGCATTAAATTGATCAAACGTTACAGTAAAGACATGTACTGTAGCAGCTTTCAACATTAATATTAATAAGAGATCTTTCTTGAGCACCAAATCAGCAGAGGATTTCTGAAGGATCATATCACACTAAGTAATGGCTGATGAATATTCAGCTTTGCCATCACATATCTTTTAAGATACAAAACAGTTACTGTTTTTACTGTATTTTTGATCAAATAAATGTGATTTTAGAGAGCACAAGAGACTTTTTTAATTAAATATATTACCAATGAACCCAAAACTTTTGAAAGGTAGTGTACATGGCAGCAACACTGCTAAATTAAAGCATTTATTTTTGTGTTCCAGAGTGTATTGAGCTTCCCTCCTCATCCCTTGAAATCGTATATTATCAGGCACAGCAAGATATATTTAATTCAGGCCAAATGCTATGTCATCGAGGGTCAGGTTGTTGCACGAGGGTGCGAGTGGGAAAAGGCAAATGAAAACACACACACAGCGCTCAGAGATATGAGAAAAACGCAAGGAAATGACATCATAGGATTACCTAACATGCCGTGTAATTGAGGACATGTGTGGCACGGCATTGAAAGTGCCAAGTTTTGGGGTCCCTTTTAAGCTTGACCTGGGGTTTCTAGTTTTTGTCTTGGATACTACACAAACAAAAGTCTGATGTCATGTAAGACCCTCCCAGACGATTCCAACTGGTGGTGGGAAGCCAAACAGCGTTGCATAACTAAGCTTGAATAGTTATCATGCACCAGGATACTTATGATTCAAATTAGACTAGAGTCTGAATCCTGTCCAGACCTTCTAATGAAAGCCCTACACTGTCAACCATGCAATGCAGTCCTCCACAAAGTTACTTTAATGTCCTATAGGCAGGCTCAGACAGAACCTGCAGATATATATTTATATTTAACATATAATAAATGTAATATATATATATATATATATATATATATATATATATATATATATATACACACAAAACCTTTAATATATTATTATTAATTTAATATTTTATTATATATATTTTAAATTATGCAATATATTTTGATGGACGATGGAAGAGATATGATCAGTGTAGTCTGGCATCAGTGCAAAAACAGCTTCACTGTATGTAATAAATAGTCAAAAACAAAACAAAAAAAGTCTAAACATGAATTAATTAGAAATATGACTCCATGAGCTATGTGAATCAAAATATTTATAAATATAAGCTGAATAATGCACACCTGACTAAAAGTCAGTTCAATTCTAAAGGCACAATTGTTTTACATTTCCCATTTCCCAATCTAATTTTGTGAAGTTAAATATAATAAAATGTAGAACTCAAGACTACTACAAGTTTATTAGCTTATAGTATCATTAATATTTATATAAAATATTTAAATAATAATTTATTTAAAACATTGAAATAATCAAAATAAAAAAACGCAAGTGGTAGGGAATGCGTAGAAGTTTTTTTTGAATGATTCTGCAAAAAAAACAAATTGCGTGCGAGCCTATATATAGGTTCTCATGTGAAGTCCGATTTAGCACAAACCACAATGGAGATGTTGTAAACAAGAGACGGATACAAAAGAAACACGTCTGATGTCACTTATATACGCGTGTACTCTAAAATACACAAATATTGCTGACCTCAGATACAGGAAACTGATAATCATGCAAATATTCATAGTCACGTACACAAGGTAGTCAAAAATCAGGTCACCATCTTCCTGGTTTCACTCAAATAATAATTACCGGTAACTCATTTCAAATTTTCAGTTCCTTTCTTTCACAGATATTTATTGTTACATCATCTGAAATCACAGATCGGCCTCCACTCTGACTTCAGGTCAATTTCTTCACTAGTCCTATTATTTAGCCAAAACAGGCAGTTACCCATTCTGAACATGAACCAAACATGAATAAAAACTCAAACTCTGGCAGGGTTTGAATATTAGTCAAGTCCTGTTAGTCATGCACCGTTCTCCCCCTGGTGGAGAATACTGCATAAGATGGATCGAAACTAAAGTGAATATTTTCCTCAAAAACAAAATGATGGTCCAGTGAAGTGTGGCTATGAATATCTGAGAGATAAATGTGGATTTTAGCATGCTGGTGGATGAACAGATGAGGTTAAATGCAGACCTGTGGACGTACCTTCTGGGCTGCGAGCGCCGGTCATCGTCAGCACTGCCTGCCTCCTAGGAAGATAATGAAAGAAAGAGAGATACAATTGTCAGACCTGGAGAACATTCAAGCAGATTACAGTGGTCCAGCATGAAATCCAACCCACTCAACTTACAGTAACTGCACTCCTATCTGTACCTCTATCTGCAATGATAGGCTGATAAAGTGCTCATTTTCCCCATCAAACTTCAGCATCAGCCAGCAAGTGACAGGAAACTACAGACATTACACACAAATTCTATTCCCCAGTGTTAGAAATATACTGCTTCTCCACTTTTTGACAGATTTTGTATGCTTTTTTCCTATAATAATAATTCATCATTATTTTCAAGTTTAGCAAAAACAAACATGAAAAGTTTGTGGTTGATAAGCATGGAAAGACACCAAGTTCCTATGATATGACTACTAGAAAATAATGTAATAATTATAATACTAATAGCTAGCTAGTCATTAATAATCAATTCATATTCCTTTTCAGATCATATACCCATATACAAATTAAGAAGCAAGTCATACACTACTGTTCAAAAGTTTTCGGTCAGTAAGCTTTTTTCATGTTTTTGAAAAAAAGTCTCTTATGCTCACCAATGCTGCATTTATTTATAAAAAACAGGAATACTGTGAAATATTAAAATTTTAAAAAACAATTTTCTTTAACATATTTTAAAATCTTTATAGTTAACATTCTTGGTGTGAGAGGGCCTTTAAACTATATTCAGAGTTATGTACTACCATATTTTTACTATTTTTCACTATGCAGGCTATACACTGAGCAAAATATGAATTTATTGTGAGGCTTGACAATAAACAAACTATTTTAGGTTAATTAAATGTGTTATTTTTAAAACAGCACATTATTCATATATTTTTTGTAGTATGCAGGATGTTTCCCAAACAATATCAACCACAATATTGACCCTGGACCCCAAATCAGTCACATGGGTACATTTTTTGAAATTGAGAGATTTATACATCACTAATAAGCTGAATACCCGGTAAAAAAAGCTTTCCATTGATGTGTGGTTTGTTGTTAGGATAGGACAATATTTGGCCGAGATACAACTATTTGAAAATCTGGAATCTGAGGGTGCAACAAAAAAATCAAAACATTGAGAAAATCACCTTTAAAGTTGTCCATTTGCTGAATGTTCACGATTGTGCTGCATTTACTCACAAAAATAAGTGTTTTATATATTTATGGCAAGAAATTAACTAAATATCTTTATTTTAATAGCCTAATGATTTTTGGCATAAAAGAAAAATCGATCATTTTGACCCACACAATGTTTTGTTGGCTATTGCCACAAATACACCCGTGCTACATGTGACTGGTTTTGTGATCCAGGGTCACAATTTGAACATTATTTGATTATTTGATCAGACTGCCAAAAGTTTAATATATTTTAAAATGTAACTTATTCCTGTGATGCAAAGCTGAATTTCAGGATCATTACTCCAGTCTTCAGTGTCACATGATCACTGTGTTGACATGTAACCCCCCTCCCCCCCTTATTCTTTGATTAATAGAAAATTCAAAAGAACATCATTTATTTGAAATAGAAAACTTTAACATGATACATGGCTTAACTATCAATTTTGATCAATTTAATGCATCCTTGCTTAATAAAAGTAGCTATTAGCCTAATTTCTTTAAAAAAAAATTTTTTTAAATATTACTGACCACCAAAAACTTTTGACCAGTAGTGTAGGAACTTAATTGTGAATACATTCAGGGCCGTTATAAAGATAAGGATAGGCAGGCACTCAACACACATCATTACCCAGCAAAATAAAGGGGATGTTTATTCAAAACACCTTCTCCATCTGCAGTCTCATTAAGAAAGAGAATCTTTTGTCTACTACTAATGACGCATCAAGCCTGCTTATCAAGCGGCTCGCACATCCCCGTCTTCCAGTGATTGATATCTTGCTAAACTAAACCTTCTCACACGCACACACAAACACGTGTGATTACTGCAAAGCTTCAGGCTTCCTCTGCCTACAACGGCCTAGGCTGTTTAATCCATGCTGCCTGTTTCAGTAATCCCAATCCCAGAGTACTTTCTCTGGGGATCAGGCAGCCAACCCATGCTGCATATGGACGTCACAACCCAGTGCTTCTTAACAACACCGTTTACGGTCAATAAGAAGTAGTCAGGCACAATTCAGACTACAATAACCATATGCTAAATGCTAAAATATGCTTCACCAGCAAACAACAGTGTGACATACGCTTCACTGCAGGGCCATGAACTAAGGTGTCTGTGAGTATAGTAATTATATTGCTTTATATGAGAAAATACAACAATGTAACTCTTCACTTCTAACTTATTTCAATACAATTTGCTTATCATATTCAATACCAGCTCTCAGCAAGTAAAGTTTGCATGCATCACAACTGGCGTCAAGCATGGCGTACTAATAAGGCTCGCTGGATAGGTTCACTGAGGACTTTGTCTGGAAAACCTTGAGGCATCTCACAAGATGACTCACATGGATGCCTCAATGGGGTCACATGACGGGCAGCTGGTAATGGGTGGGTGGGTGGGGGAGCCCATCTTATATTTTAAATGAAGCTTTTATTTATGAGATAATAACCAGATGGCACTCACTGAATTGAATGTGCAACTTATAATAAATATGGTCAAGTAACATGAAAGTAGCACAAGCAAACTAATATTTTAAGTGTTTATTGCTGCATCTTATATAGTTTAAAATATGTATTATATGAAGAAAAATATGTATAATGTGCAGAATATACTGCATAGTAACCAGTTTAAAAAAACTCATATTCTCTCATAGGCCTATATAAATAGGCTATTCATTCCAATTGAAAATGAAAAGGATGGATTGGGGTACAGGAACAGATTTCACGGTTTAAATATTGGAATTTCATGGCGAGAGTCTTACTGTCACTGAAAATTACTTCTTGTGGACCTTAAGACACGACAAATCATGACGTGAGCTTTACAGAACTAACCCACTTTTCATGCGCCATCACCCCCTTGTCATCAACAAACGCATTCATCTCAAATAAAACTGTGTTGTCCAGATCTCAAAATAGTGGCTAGACATATGGGCATATATGTTTAGAATACAACTATACTACGCTTTCGCTTAATATTGTATACAATGTGAATACATACACAAATAATTACAGCCACAGTTTTACCATCTCTTTAGCATTTTTTTATGTGCAAGCACACAAAAGAGAGTTGTCAACAGGCACAAGTAAAAGATGAGACAATCCATGGTCATTCTGTGCAACACAGGCCAACACTACAGATGTATGAGATATCCCTGCTGAACCACAAATGATCATGTACTGATGGTAGTGAATTTGTGAGAAAACATTCAGAGAAACTGGGAAGTGGTGTGAACACACAGGGCTGTGCTACTTTATCAAATTGCAACAGTTGAGACAAATAGTCACTACACTACTGTATCAGGCCAAAGCTTCCTCAAATTCGCACAGATTCTAACCAGTATTTGTGACAACCTATCATAGATATAGTTTTACACAGTAACATAAAAATGTGTGTGTGTCCTTTCGCCATATTTCAGGTGTAACTAAGACATTTCCTCCAAACACCGAATTTATAGTATTGATCTGACAATATAAATTGAATGCAACAGAATGACAGGGCACTACAATAAAGATGATTGAGTCCAGATGTCACTGTACACGTACTAAATATCAGCAGCTAGCAACTAGCTCAACTAGCTCACAAAACTATAATAATAATAAAAATACCGCTTTTGCTCACTAATAGCTGCCTAACCTTAATGGAGTGTTGTTTTAGCAATTTTAAAATAACATTAAAAAATCAAACATGAAACTACGAACGCTTGTACAGAACAAAGCGTGACCTGCTAGTTGCATGTCTACCACTGATAAGCTCAGTACAGTTCTACGCATGCGCAGTGAACACCCAAACTGCCGCTACAGCTCGGACATGGATAAAATCATTTAATAAGTAGAGAAAAACTGGTGAAATAGATAAGAAACTCACCGACACGCACGGACTGGAGGTTGTACTAGGGGTTGGCGACCGTTGTACGATGACCAGCGCCATTCAAGCTCCAGGAACACGTAAGACGTAAAAGAAGGTAGCGGCGAAACTCACATCATTTGGTGCCGTCGCACATAGGAAGATGTGCAACGTCTTTGAGCTCGCTCAGTTCTGTTCGCTCTGCGCATGCGCGATGCGTTCCAGCTGTCAAACCACTAACAGTACTAAACAGTAACTTAATAAAGGGGTGAGGCGTCATACTGCTCGTGTTAGTAATCTGATCGCTCTCTAAATCCTTTAAATTATGCGTTGCCATGGAAATAACGTCGTAGTTGAACGTTTTGTGGATGCCAGCTGAATATAAATAGTTTAAATAATTTTCTTCTCATTTTTTTTTATTGTTAAATGGGGAGCAGCCAGGGAGTGTTGTAAAAATTGAGCAAGGTGTAGCATAATCGTCTAAACAAGCGTTTAAAGACAAAAATGAAGAATGTAGCCTATAATGTCACATAAATAAGCTTTATTTTGTTAGTTGACTTTGTTTACAATTTTCCAAGTTTTGAGGCAGAGCTTTTTTAATGCTTTTTTATTATTTCTATTAAAATGTTTAAAATGAAATGTGGGGAAAGGTGGTGATAGTGGTCACAATGCACAATGCAGGCCTTTAAAAAAAAAGTATTTCGAATAAAAAATGTGTACACAACAACATATAGCCTATAGCCTACTATTTTTTTTTATTCTTTCAACACACCCGGTAGAGCACTCTGAACTACTTTACAGAAGACAAATATGTGAAATATTAAATAAAAGTTTGAGACATGCATCTTAAATATATATTTTCCCTTAAACAATAAAATATCATGTCCATATTATTGATCAGAATACCTTCATAATGAATGTGTGATCTCATTTCACAGCTTCAATTAAAACCTTTGGACACTTAAGCTATACCTGATTACCTCCTTCAATGCAACATTAAGGAAGCTGTTCAAGGTGACAGTAAACACTCCACACCTAGATGACTGATGCTAAGGTCATGTTTCAAAGGGATCCAGTCTGTCCCTAACCATCCTCATTAAGACAGAGAACCTGTTCCCCACAGTCACAACAACCTGATGACAAACACCACAGAATTAAGAGGAAAGCAGTTTGCTGTCACAGTCTTCTGGGCTCTGAGCCTGAAGATAGAGCCTGGCAATTTCACGAATAAAGAATAAAAATAAAACCGGCTCTCGATACACCAGAGACTTGCCGTTCTAGTCACAGATGAGTCAGCGTGACACGCATCACCAATTTGTCCTTTTTCGAACTATGATATGTCTCCCATTATGTTGTGTGGGTTGCAATATTTTATGTACAGCTGTGCTTTGCTCTGCTATTTCAACCTTCACACTCTGCTCTTACTGATGGAATGGAAAATCAGTAAAGATGGGCCACCATGGTCGAGAATATACAGTGAAACATCCAACACTATTGGTTTCATTGTCCAACTCCTGTATAATCATAGAGTAAAGAGTGCATATTTGGCTTGCTGTCTGAAGGGATAATGAGTAAATTATCTGAACGTGCTCCTCCCGAGCACGTTGTTAAAAATAAATAAATGATGTGATGAAGTGAGTAGTCAGACATGAAACAATGCAGCACAGAAAACACTATCATGTGAAATCCTGGGAGTTTTAAACAACATTCTGAGCGTGGCAGCATCCGTGAAACCCCTGTTGAAATGAATGAGTAAAGAATTCCACAGACAGACGGCATGCAGCGGGTGGGAGTGCTCCCGTCTGGCCGTCACCCATGTGTCATATGATTGCATATGTACGGAGGAGGGTGGTATATCCAGGGCCTAAATAGAAGGTCCTTGATCATCAGAGCTGATTGGTTTATCCACAACTTTCTTTATTTTATTTAGAAAGACTAATGCGAACCAATTCAGCTGAGATTTGCACAGAACATTTTCATCTATGGTGGAGCGTAGGAAAAATTCATCAAATCCGTAAAAATATCTGGGCTACAGATTATTAAACCCACCCATTCAATCTGAGCTCCATCCCCCATTTTATCCCAGCAGATGTAACATCAGTATGCTGGTGTTTTAGAGAGCTTGTGGCAAAAGACCACAGCCAACAATCAATGCAGACTCATTCTGTCAGAGAAAACAAGCAGTCAGCCAGAGACACAAAACATATTGATTAGAAATGAGACACCACATTGAGGGGGGGTGGGGGGGTTCTTTTGCTGGGTGTTGTGACAGTGATTTATGGATTCATTTCTCTGAGTTATTAATTTCAGTGGTTCGAATGTCTTATTGGTTGTTTAATGCATTACTATTCCTCATATTTTCTAAATACAGTTAAAATCCCATACCATGAGTTTTTTTATTATTATTGTCAAATAAAGAACAACCACAACAATACATAAGGAAATGAAGAAGCATTGTCTCCTACTTCCTGATGTCTTTTATGCTCAAATGTTGTTTTGCCACATGGACACATCTCACGTTTTGTCTGTTATCACATGCCGTGCCGCTGTCTGCATCTGTCAGGGACCGTATCTCTGTCTACCCATGTGGATTAGCAGGGAAAATAAGATTGAGATTAGGGAACACTGACTATCAGGGTTTAAGACAGACAGACAACAGCAGTCATGGCTTTTAATTAAAGTTCGACTCCGAGGGCTTGGCTCGGTGACAGTGAAAGGGGGGACGAGAGGGGTGGAGTAAGAGAAATTGCTCCTTGGGGATTCGCAAAAATTCGAATACTCCCTTTCAGACGACAAAAAAATATTTTAAATGAGAGAATGAAATTCAAATGAAGCAGAACCACTTCAGGTGCAGAGGACATATTCACACTGGAGTAGCATCAAGAACCACTTCATTATGTTTGTGATATCAGTCCTCCTAGTGTTAAATCCTGTTTAATCTCTTTTGTGATGTCTCATATAACAGCAACATTTCTTATGCAATGGAATATGAAACACCATATATCAGGATACATGCAGAGACTCTCATCCTTTCCACAGAGCACTTGTCCTTCTAGTGGTGATATACTGGAACTGCAGCCTGTGTAAAGTCCTGTCATTAAACAGATAAGATTTCTTGAGTGTAATTGAGTGTAATCCACGTGATAGAGAATACAATAATGAACATTGAATAAAAGCTTATAACAATTGAGGAAATCATAGAAACCTCTAATTTAATATCTTTAGTGCATATCTCAGTCCCATTGTTTTCTGGCCAATGTATTTCCATGCTTTTATGTTTGCTCCTGATTATTGCACATATTTTTTTTATATGATAATTTTACAGAGATTGCAGGTTAGGATTACAATTTGTATGTAGCCGTAGGTACCAGAATTTAGAGATTTACCATGATTTATTTGTGTACAAAGCATCCAAAAAGACAAAACCATGACCTGAAATTTAAATCATGCTTAATTGATTTCAACAGAACACTTTAGGTATTTCCATAACATTCAACATGTTATTAAACTTCCATGAGTTTGGAAACTTGTTTGGAAGTCACTTTCAATAAACCACTAGCCTATTTAAAGGGGTAAACAATTGTTTACAGTTGTGGGTCCAACACAGAGATCCATAAAGTCCATGTTTCCTTGTCTGTCAGCAGTCATGAAATTCTGTTAGAAGTCAGGGAGAGGTGTTCTTCACTCCTGTTTCTTTTCAGGCAGCGAGCTGCAGCGCCCGGGGGAGTGTAAACAACAGCCGCGAGGACGAGAATCACAACGATGATCATCAAACTCAACCCCACCGTCAGACCTGTGAAGGCAATTACTCTTTTAATATTATAATATACGTTTTCAGAACCATATAGAGTGAATATAAGTTCTTAGAACGTTTATTCTAGTTAGAACGCAGAGCAACTGATACGCGAGGAGTCACAATGACAAACGACAAAAGATGTGCCCACGTCTACTTCTCTGATTATCTTTTTTAAAATCATGACAACAAAGCACGGTGTGTGCTTTTCTTTACCTATATGTTGTTGTCCAATGACATTCGCCAGTCGGTCCATGATTTTTCAGGAGATTTCACGATCCAGTTTGATGGATCCAGGAAAACTCTTGTCCTGAAGACAGGCAGACAAAGTCCCTGTTGGTCGTCACGTGATTGTTAAAGTTTAGCTACAGATTCGATTCAAATTGAGCAAAATTATATATATATATATATATATATATATATAAAAAAAAATTAGATTGCAAGCTGTAATTTGTAATTATTTGTTATGTATATATTTTTGGTACTTTTCAATATTGTAGCCTAATTATTTCTGTAACGTCATCAGCAGAAGTGCAGACGTAAAGATAGATGGCAGCACTGGATGAATTCTGTTACTGTAATGAGTTAGATTGATTGCTCTGGCATAGAAAAACTCATCAGATCGTCTTGAATTCATTGTCCAATTTATTTTTTAAACCGTTTTTACTTCTAAAAATGTTCCCTAAATGATCAACTATAACTTTCACTTTTAAGGATAATGTGAGCCCTCCACTGGAACTCTTGCATTATGGAAGCTTATGGGTAGCAAATTTAAATTTGAAATGCAATATGTAAAATGGCAATGCATTTCTGTATTTAAATTTAAATTTTCCCATACATTTGTGCAATGTTTGGTGCAAAATGAAAATGAAAATGAAATTATTTAAATACAGAAATACATTGCTATTTTACATATTGCATTGCCATTTTGCATATTACATTTCAAATTGAAATTTGATAAGCTTCCATATTGCACATCATCTTGTGAAGGAAGAAGACAATCCATTTCACTTGTCAGAATGAAATCTAATAAGATAGATAGATAGATAGATAGATAGATAGATAGATAGATAGATAGATAGATAGATAGATAGATAGATAGATAGATAGATAGATAGATAGATGGATGGATGGATGGATGGATGGATGGATGGATGGATGGATGGATGGATGGATGGATGGATGGATGGATAGATAGATAAATATATAGTTTCAAGCAGCCAGAGAGGATGCTTTAAATTTTTAACTCTAAGTTAATTTACATAAATACACTTAGAAGTGGTAAGTTATAGGCTGTCTGAGAAAGCTCTCAGATTTTATCATAAAGATCTTCATTTGTGTTCCGAAGTTTAACGAAAGTCTTACGGGTTTGGAACAACATGAGGTTGTGTAATTAATGACTAAGGGATTTTTATTTTTGGGTGAACTAACCCTTTAACATGAAGATGTAATGGGTAACAACAGTACTAATATAATATTAAATGTACAGTGTCTATCAAACAAATCTCTTGCACTCTGCAATCTCCATCAGATGGCGCCACCTCCTAGATGATGACAACAGTTGTGAAATATGCTTAGACCTGGAGTAGTAATTGCAAACTAACTAACTAAAGGTATGTTCTAAAAAAAATCCAAAATTATAAAGATTTATAACTTTATCATCATATTTTCCAATATATCCAGATTGTTAAGTGATATTTTAACTAATCCGACACCACCATATTTTTAACCATATCTCTCCCACCCTTTCATTTGTAGCCATATGTGTCTTTACTCTCAGCACCTCAGTCTATAAAGGTGGATGGAAGTTAAAGTTCTGAGCCTTCTGAAAACAATTATAATACAGTGTATTGAGAATCGAGAGGGAAAGGAGTAGTGTGTGTGTGTGTGTGTGTGTGTGTGTGTGTGTGTGTGTGTGTGTGTGTGTGTGTGTGTGTGCGTGTGTGTGTGTGTGTGTGCGTGTGTGTGTGTGTGTGTGTGTGTGTGTGTGTGTGTGTGTGTTTGTTGAGATAAGGAGGCATTCTTTGCGCACAAAATGAGTTCATTAGGCAGTGGGGTGCAATGAAGAAACCCAGTTGCTTTTGATAAAGGGACTGCAACTGGGGAGGAATGAAAGGTTTCATTTCCTGTCTTGGCAAGGCAACATATCACCCAGATCAGTTAGTGGCAGGGCAAAGGCTGGGTGACAGACAGGAGAATAGTGGAAGAGGAGGAGAGAAATACCAGGATTCAAGGAGCTAATACAAACAGAGAGAAAAAAAATCTGACTTAAATGCAGAAAATACACACAGTTCACAGATGACAGATAGGTTTCTATAAAAGGAAATATTGCAAATGTTTATAGGCCTATATGAACATGAAACATTAAAGTCACCATGAAATCAAAATTGACAATTCTTATTTTTATGGAATATTTTAGAATAAATGATTTATCCGTGCGGTGCACATCATCATAACTTTTTAAAATTCATGTGCTGTTGTAATCTTTAATCAAATAACTTCCCCTCCTCCCCCTTACAGCGACATCTCTTCTCTGATGATGTTTACTGGCGCGAGGTCTGGCGCCTGTCACTCAAATCACAGCACTACATTTTATTTCTTGTCAATGACTATTTAATGTGAAATGTGTGCTGTTTTTAATTTAAAACAGTTTCAATATATTCATTTCCCACCCACTATATGCAATCTGATTTCGCTAATTAAACCTACATGTTGCTCTGACATTCTCTGATTGTGTTTCTTGTTTGCTGTTTATTCGTTGCACATTTGTAGCCTGTTTGGCACATGGTAGGCTATAACCGCCTGTGTGATGTTTATGAGGTATGATGTGATCTCACCATTAAATATTCCAAGGCAACTTAGCCTTTCATATTCTGCCAACATTTGTAAGGGTCACCAACACACAAAATAAAAACAACTAGCTATAAAGTGGTTTAGAATGCAACCATTAAAACCAGCATCATAAATGTAACACGCGTTTGCTGCCATTCCATAAACAGGTTACAACACGTTGTCTTGCAGAACATTTTGAATAAATCTTTGATGACTGAATAAGTGAAATTCACCTTTATTCCACAGGGTGGCAATGTGATACACAACAATGAAGTGACGTTTCAATCATATTTAACGCAGGCAGAAAACAAAAGAATAGAAAGTATCATCAGCAAAACTTAAAATGGCTCAGCGATTTACTGCAGACTGCTGAACGCAATCAAATATTAGTGTCACTGTCACTTGATGGTGGGTCTGGTGAAGAAGTTATCAGCAATCAAAATATTGACTTTGAAGGTGTTGAAAATGATAGTTTTGAGAATGTTTGAGTCAGATGCTGAATGTGGGCCTACTTGGAAATGAGCTCTGACCAGGACAGTGACGATGGTATAAATAAAACATCTGCTCAAACTGAACCTGTCCAAGCTCCAAAAGGTAACACAATATGATTTATGTAGGCTAATAGTCTAACATCAATAGAGTTTTATATTATTGCGGCAGGTAGAGAATAGAGATCCATCCGTGTTCGATAGGCTATATCCGTGATGTTGTTGCCCGAATATGTAGGCTAATAGCCTAGCCTAATGATTGGCAAAACATTTATGCATTTAAGGGTTAAAAGCGATAGGTTTATATTTATTTTTGTTTTGAATTGCTTTTAAGTTTTGTCAATATTCCATAATGGTCGATAATGAAAATGTCTGTTGCTACGGTTACATTCTCTTTTTTTCTGTCAGTATGTAGTTAATGTAAATATAATGCATATATCAGGCTGGCTATGTATAAATAGTACATTTACTGGTAGGTAAAAACCCTTGCAGTTGAACTTGCTCCCTGCTTTTAAGTGACCTATGACAAGTGTAGTCAGTATAAAACTGAGGAAAGTAACTTTTTTGAGCTAAATGTCAGTGTGAAAGGTCAAAATGATAGGCTTACAAAATGACAGAACAAAAACATTAAAGCAAAAATATGAGCAGAGTGGGCGTGTGAGAGCAGCCGGGCAGATAAAGAGATGGTGTGATCGTTGCAGGGGAGAGAGGGAGATGTGACAGGGTGTTTAATATAGATCCTCCAGTCTGATAAAACTGACAGGAGGTTCCCATTCCCAGAAGGGACTCATAGGAAATTGCCAGAATGAAAAACAGAGAGAGAAGGGTTACGTGACTGACACTCCTCATTACTCTGTATTTCCTCCCTCTCTCTCTCTCTCTCTCTCTCTCTCTCTCTCTCTCTCTCTCTCTCTCTCTCTCTCTCTCTCTCTCTTATTTAGAATTCTCTACAATTTGTTACTTTGAAAGTATTCAGATGCTTGATATGGTTGTACAACTTGTGAAAGCTGTAACTCAACAACACTCTGTGTATCTGAGTTCAGTTTGTGTGAAAGCAGAGGAGTATTTATTCAGTCTCTGGGTTCAGAGGCCCAGGCTTCACATACAATGTATAAATTAGTCCATGATGACAGAAACTCAGCGTTATGGTTTCACATAACTGTTATTGCACATTCCGAATTTGAGATGCATGTGACTCTCAGTGAACCGAAAACAGAAATTTTAATCACGAGTTATTACCCAGTATCGTTCACGATTCTCAATGCAATTAATTTATCATGAATTATATAATCATTTACAAACTAAAAAAGAAAAAGGAAAAAAGATGTAAAATTACTGTTTTCTATTTGAAGATATTTACAGCATCATTACTCCAATCTTCAGTGTCACATGATCCTTCAGAAATCATTCTAATATAATATTGGTGTATATAAGTACATTTCTTATTATTATCAATGTTGAAAATAGTTGGGCTGCTTAATATTTTGTGGAAACATGATTTTGTTTGACCATAGAATAATATTTGAAATATAAATTGTTTGTAACATTATAAATGTCATACTGTCACTTTATATCAATTTCATGTGTCCTTGATGAAATAAGTAACAAAAAAAATTAGTAATTATTATTTATTTTTATTATTATGAAAGATAACATAAAAAATCTAAATGGACCCTATTAACTTGGTAATATTTAATAGTAGCCTATGTTTAAATTTGATTAACACATGTCCTTTAAGTATAATATAACCATTTAAAACACACCAAAATGAAGTAATTTCAGCATTAAACATATTTGAACTCCGGTATGAAAATTAGATTTATAATTTAAGACGTTAATGCAGCCGGATTATTTCCATTGGTTTGATAATGTATCTCTTAAAGCAGAAAATGGTCTTGTGGTTCACTGTGTGGAGTGTCTCCTCTAGGGTATTAGGAAGATGACTGATAGCTCATGTCAATATGAGGAGAAGCTCTGAGTCCTCTGTGACCTGTGGTGGAGAGTAGATGCGTGTGTGTGTATGTGTGCAATCTGCTCCTTAGAATGTCTGTGAGCAAAACCTAATTTATCTGTGTCCAAACCCACCTGATAACAGGCTCTCAGGGTGGAGTGTGGGATAAGTGGGTTTTCCAAAGATGGGATAGAGTGAATCATGAATTAGCTCAAGGAAGTTTTTTACTCAGAAAATTATTTATTCAGAAATACAGTAAAAAGTAATATTGTGAAATGTTTTAAATATTCTTTTTACATTTTAATATTTTTTAAATTAGGTTATAAATAAATAAAAATGTATAAATTAAATGTAAAATATTC
Source organism: Phoxinus phoxinus (assembly GCF_949152265.1). NCBI lineage: Eukaryota > Metazoa > Chordata > Actinopteri > Cypriniformes > Leuciscidae > Phoxinus > Phoxinus phoxinus. Next base: position 25,992,251 of record NC_136879.1, on the reverse strand, counting down.
CTGTGATGGCAAAGCTGAATTGTCAGCATCATTATTCCAGTCTTCAGTGTCACATGATCCTTTATAAATCATCCTAATATTATGATTTGATGCATAAGAAACATTTTTTATTATTATTATGTTGAATTGTGCTGTTTAATAAAAAAAAAATATTCTTTGACAAATAAAAAGTAAAAAAAAACATAATTTTTCTTAAATGTTAACATTTTGTAAACATTATTAATGCCTTTACTATCACTTTTGACCTGTATATTTATGATGTACTGGTTAAATATTTAATAAGAAAAGACAAATAGAAGAAATACAAAAAAATGACATTTTACTTTTTTCACTTTCTTAGAAAACATAAAAAAAATGTACCATGATAATACCATGCATGCTTGAAGTACCTTAAAGAAAATAACTATATATGAATATGGTAATTATGCACCATGTAACTTCTTGTACTTTTTCTTTTGAGCAACCAATTCTAATACACGATAGGAAGGGCAGTCAAATACCTCCATATTTGTATTATAAACACAATAAACACACACATACATTATACATATACCTTTATTTTATATCTCTTAATAATTCATATATGTCTTTGTCCTATACATATTTTCTCTTTAACAGTCCTGGAGACATACATAGATCATAGTTAGTACTATAGATTTTCAATACTTTGATAGACAGAATATTAAATTCTGTTGAGAAAGAAGAGGAAAAGTCAGCACTGGACTAAAGCACACACACACATACACACACCCACACACACAGATGCACAATATAGACTCACGTCTACGGCATGCACACACACACTGACGGAACTGACCATGGATTATTACTTTTCTACCTCAGTGTACAGCTCACACATGTCAGTTCGACAGAGAAATCGACTTCCTCACATTTTTCTCACTCTACGAAATCAACGAGTAACAGAACGTCAGACCGCACAAACAGCAAGACTCACAAATTACACATGCACATACTTAGATGTCCAGTCACACCTTTTTTTTTCTCATGAAAAAAAAAAAGTCTGAATCAAGGCTGAAGCATTTGAAACAAGCACATTAGTTTTTGGTTTCTGCTACTTTGTGTAACTCACATAAAGAAATATGTAAAAAAGAAATGCTCAGAGCCCCCTTGTTGATATTGAGGAGCATAGTGGTCGATCAATATGGGTTTTTCAATAAACGAGTCTTAAGACTTATACATTTGCTTTCCCCAGTCCTGAATATTTGGTCCCATCCTTGTAAATGCTACATGTAAATGGAAACTGGTATAGGCAGACAAAGAGTTCCAGTTGTAAATAAACAAAATGAGTGAATGAAATGCGCCACAAATAAATACACATATGTTTAACAGTTGGTACATATCCACCAAAAGTAGGCTAAACACTTAATAACTGTTACATACTGTATACGGGATTGGTGGACAAAGACACACACATAAACACACTCACTCACACACAAACACACCTGTGCAAAAAAATAAACCCATCTGGACCTAAATAAAAATTATTTGGGCCCTTGCTTCTCTCATTTAAAACCTACAACCGTAACCTACATTTACCCTTACCACATCTGAAATAAAAAGAAAAATGAACACATATTTTTTTTAAAGTAAGAAAAAAGGACAATATATCCATAATTAGTGATGGATTCAGATTCTAAACCAAAGTCATACTTACAGTACAAATTCCTGTAATAACAATAAAGAATATGGCCTTATATAAATGTGTGTACATGTAAAATATACCTGAAATTGGTCACAAAACCATAATATAGCAATCTTTATGTATTTAGTTAGTATTTAAAAAACAAATTATTGTAGAAAAACAATATATATATATATATTTATGTTATATCGTAATAAAGTAAATTGAACCATTTGTGCGTCCATTCCTGTTCCTATCCCAAACTTCACTGAACAGATGTATACCAGCGTTCAAACGTTTGGGAGGAGTACAATTTTTTTTAGTTTTTAAAGAAGTCTTTTATGCCCACCAAGGATGCATTTATTTGATTTAAAAAAAACATTGTGAAATATTATTACAATTTAAAATAACTGTTTTGATAAATTGTAAAATGCAGAATTTTCTGCATAATTACTGCAGTCTTCAGTGTCACGTGATCCTTCAGAAAATCATTCTAATATGATGATTTGATGCTCAAGAAACTTTTCTTATTATTATCAATGTTGAAAAAAACAGTTGTGCTGCACAGTATTTTTGTGGAAACCACAATATACTTTTCCCAGGATTCTATGATGAACAGAAAGATAAAAACAGCATTTATATGAAACAGTTTTATAGTTTAATGCATCCTTGCTGAATAAAAGTAGTAATAATTAAAAAAAAAATCTTACTGACCCCAAACTTTTGAATGGTAGTGTACATATAGTCATGATGAGTCTAATCCCCCGCCCACCCCAACACACAAACTAGAATATCATGCAAAAGTTCATTTATTTCAGTAATTTAACTTAAAATGTAAAACTAATATATTATATAGACTCCTTACATGCAAAGTGAGACATTTCAAGCCTTTATGTGTTATAATTTAGATGATTACTGGCTTACAGCTATGAAAACCTTTTCACAATATTCTAATTTTGAATTTGGGGTTTTCATAATCATCTAAATTATAACAAATAAAGGCTTGAAATATCTCACTTTGCATGTAATGAGTCTATATAATACATTAATTTCACCTTTTAAGTTGAATTACTGAAATAAACGAACTTTTGCACGATATTGTAATTTTTCGAGTTTCACCTGTATAATGAACTATGGAAGGACAAAAACACAATCTCAAGAACTTTCCACGTCGGTCAGTAACTCATATGAGCGATGACTGGTAACACATGGACGGCAAGAATACAATAAACAACGGCTGTATTCGGAGGCCTGGCCCCACCGTCACACAATACAGGTAGCAGACTCCTCTGGGGTGAGGTGTGAAGGGAGGTCGGCCGGGGCCCTTACAGGAGCCACGGGCCCGCCGCGTTTGTGCTACATGTCCAGCAGAGGACGATATGTGTCACACGGCATTGGTGATGACAATTGTGTCTCTCTGAGGGCCGCTGGACCACGAAGCCTCAGGGGTAATGCTTTTTAGCAGACGCTATGGAGGTAAGCAGTGAGAGTGGCACAACGATTTTACATCATGAACTGTGAAAACATTTAAGCTACCGTACTGAAAAAAAGCTACAGCAAGTGAAGACAGTAACAGCTTCAATTTACAAAGAAATGTCTTAGAAACTGCTTATAAATTAAAGGATTTCACAATGCACTAAGCGATGCGTTGCAATTCTTTAGCAGTTAAACAGTGAACAGCTGTGGGCTAAAACTCTCCTCTGTGAGACACATAATTACTCACCCAAAACCTGACATGCTAAAAGCACTGGTAGTTATATCACAGAAGCAACAAAGATTAACCTTGTGTCATTTTTCACCATCTGCCAAACACACATCCTGTGACTAAACACACACTCTCAAAGTCACTGTATGGATGCATGTAGTGACTGATAGTCATGAGGCCCTTTGATGTCTTTCTTCACGCCTCAAACAGAGAAAGTTTACAGATGTATTGCAGCATAATTGTGTTTGTGCTGCTGTAATGTGTTTACATGTTACCTGATCAGACCAGATTCAGTCATGTACGTGTTTTGATGTTTTAGTCTGTCTAGGCTCACCTGTTTGAAGGTTCCTTTGGTGGTGATCATATAGTAGACCATGTAGGAAGGCACACAGATGAAGGAGGAGACTCCAATGCAGTAGCCGAGCACCGTCGTCCAGAAAGGGTAGAGGTAGTCAAACAGCTTCACCTCGGGAGGGAATGCCAGGAAACTCACAATAATGAACTACAGGGCATGAAACAATGAGGAAAAAAAGAAAAACAAAGTTTTTTTTTTTTTTCAAAACTGTATTTGCATATCTGACATGCTGGGATCTGTTATGAACCTGTATGACTTACCTTTTTTTCTGTGGAACAAAAAAATAATCATTTTTTTTTTTTAAGTTATAAGTTCCAAATTTATTTTGGACCTCATTGACTTTCATTGTAAGCGCAAAAACAGTTGAAACAAATCCTTAACAACAATACAAAAAAATCTTCTTTTGTGTTCTGCAGAAGTCATACATGTTTGGAATGACATTAGGGTGAGTAAATAATGACAGAATTTTCATTTTTGGGCCAACAATCTATTTTAATGTATTTGTAAGTGAATGCACTTTCTGGACTGGATTTATGTAGCCCAAGCAGTGTAGCATATGCCAAAATCATGGGTATGAAACCTAGGGAATGCATAAACTGATACAATGTATTCATTGAAAGCAATATAAGTTGCTTAGGCAAGTCACCAGATGCATAAATGTTGTGTAATTGACTGACCAATAGGAAGCAGGGACAGATGGCTACCCAGCAGACCCTCCAGAAAATACCAGGGGCAAAGCCAAGCATCAGCTGCACGTCGTTGCAGAAACGTGTCGTCCCTGCAAGTATTTTACAAACACACTTAGTGCACATTGCCTGAAGCGACATATCGGATTACGAAACTATTGAAGTGCATGATAACATTTTGGGACTTATAGATGGTAGGTGGATAAGAAAGAACAGATGGACAACAGCAGAGAATAAAGTGATAGAATGACTAAACAGTTTTATAGTTTGCCATTGTGACTTCTCTCCCTGTAGCAGTGACTAAAACGAGATTTTCATAGACTCTCATAGGAAAGGGTACACAGTCTAAAACTAGGAAATATAAATGACACAAGCTAGGAGGTTTAACAGCAATGCTCAGACATGTTCTGAGGGAGTTGAGGAACTGTAATACAAGAATTGTGATATGTCAAAAGTATAAATTTTCTGACTCAGCTTAAAAGCCGCTAGGGATGATCTTGTCTAGACAATTCATTAAGAAACTACGTAAGAGTTTGTTTGCTCTTAGTTGCGTCAAACCGACACTGAATTAGACCAGCGGAGCATATCAAAATGAATTAAAGGGATGTTTTGAATGATTTAGCTGGAATTTAATACCTACCATAGAACCAGGAAACAGCAATGACTTCGAGGAAGACTACGGTGATAACAGCAGGGCCCGTGGCGTACTCCTCAAATAGTTTAACAACAAACGCACCTCCCTACAAACACATTACGCCAGTATTAAAAGGAATAACGAATGTGCACACTTTGGAAAATGACATGTTGTTTTGGCAAAATTCCAAGTTTGGTCTCTGGACAATGTTTAAAGACCTCCAATGCAAAACAAGATTTTTTTTTTTCAGCTGTGCTGTTTGACTCACGTAGGTGAGAGTCGAGAGGGCGCCCAAATAACAGACACACACCAGGCCGAGAACAAACCATTCTCTTCTTTTGGCCAACAGGTGGGGAAACTCGTCCAACATGGCTGTAATTACACCTTCCAGACCAGCAAACTAGTGAAAAGCAAGAAAAGCAGGGGATGATAGAAAAGTAGGTCAAGGACCCATTGAACCTGTACAGGCATTAATCCAAATAATGCTCCTTACGATAAATATAGCACTAACTCAGTGGTTTTTGACAGGGACAAACATTATAATGAAAGAAAATTAGACTACATATGGAGTTATTTCATTAGCAGACTCTAATAAGGCATGCCTAACATGACTTCATTGTGTGATCACTATGGGCAGGAACTAAGGACATGGGTTAACCATGCGCACTAAAGACTTAATGTAATGAAACACTGTTGACAATACATCATACTAAATTCAGAGACAATAAGCTGAGTAAACAGGGAAAAAAGCTCATTCATTAAGAGAAAATTGTCTCGAAAGAAAGGAAGACTGACCGTGCTATCCAGCCCCAGCATAATTATCATGAGGAAGAATATGATGGCGAAGAACGTAGCAGCAGGCATATTGGCAATAGCCTCAGCATAGATGATGAAGAGCAGACTGGGACCTTCGAACACATGCATTCAATCAGCACGGGTACATCAAATGTAATTTCAATGTAAACGGCCATATCACATTGTATGGCTTCTTACAAACTTTCATATGCAATGATTTATTTGGTATTATGGTTTAAATAATTAAAACTTATTTGAATGGAAATGGGAGCAAGCATTAAGAAACGTGGTGCTCACCAGCATCCTTAGCTACAGTCTCCACACCTTGGTGGCGCATCTCTGCCATGTAGCCTAGCACTGTGAAGATCACAAAGCCTGACAGGAAACTGGTCAAACAGTTCACTGAGCTTGTGATCAATGCATCTCTGCAAATCAAAGAGAGATATAAAGATTTGAGCTAAAAGAAAAGGGACAAATAAAAAGATAAGAGTTCAAACAGGGAGCAACAGAAAAAAAAGGTTCTAGAAAACAAAACTAGAATTTCTGGAAAAAATAAGAAAATCTGAGTGGTGATTACGAAAAGGTGTTGTGGCTGGTTGTCAGGGCATTGTATAAACCTGCATAGAAACACAAGCAACAAGTTGCAGGGGGGATAGAAATGGTGCAAGGGAATGTCTGTTCACTGTTCACTTTCTCTTTGTGTTTAGAGAAGCACCTAACAGCTGTTAAAACCAATATTTATTCTTCTAGCTGACCCTGTTAGCCTATGTCACTGAGGTCACTCAGGCCGGTTGCCTATGTGATCAATTCTTAGTTCAAAAATGTACTTTACTCTTCATCTTTAATCATTAGAGAATAATGAAGAACATTGTCTGAACCTCTTCCTGAGAGAAAAAATATCTTATCAGTATGTTTTGTGAAAGTTTCCTGGTCAGAGCTAGAACTCGACCAACTCCAACCTTGAAGAAGGTGTGTGTGTGTGTGTGTGTGTGTGTTTTTCAGTACACTTTTACTGGCATGCAGGAGAGGTAAAATAACAATCTGCAGACAAACTGGAGTCTAGAACCTCAGATTGGTGACCTCAGCAGGCCACGTTGTGCCTAAACCGGGATTTTGACTGACATCCTAATAATAAATGGAGATAGGCTTTTGACAAACTTTTCTAAGTTTATCTGTGCCTTAATCAACCAGAATCATTCAACCTGACGTGATGACGTAGTTAGTGACCTGTGTTAGCGTATAATTGCCACATTTCCCTTGACGGTATGAATGTGAGGTATGTACTTGTAGCAGTTGTTATGAAAAGGATTGTAGCTGGCAAAGGCCAGGAGAACACCAAAGCCTGGACCCAGAGAGAAGAAAATCTGTGCAGCTGCATCAAGCCAAACCTGAAAAGACACAGATGGAAAGATTTGTCTGTAAAGATTTTCATTCATCCATATCATATCTGACAGGTGGCAAGAAGTATGTGTTTAGGAGGAAGATCTATCACAGCAAACATAGATTGTGCAATATCTTAGTATTCAAAATGGTTGAATTAGTTTCCACTCACTGAAGTGGTTAGAAGTTTGCTCCAATCAGGTTTCAGGAAGAAGATCACTCCTCTCCATGCTCCTGGCAGGGTGGCCCCTCTTACCAACAGGATCAGCAACACCAGGTATGGAAAGGTAGCCGTCACCCACACTACCTACCAGAGAGAGTCATGAAGAAGCTGCTAAACAAAGGGTGCAACTGTTGAACAACAGTTTAAAGTCAAGGTTGCTATTTTTCCCCTTGCCTTGATATTTTCTGTGTATCTTACCTTGCCAGATGTCTTGACCCCCTTCCAGATGCTGAAGTAGACAACAGTGAAGATGAACAACAGACAGAGGGCTAGCTGCCAGCTCACCCAGCCCAGCTGATGAAGACCAGGGGACAGATGAACCTGCAACACCTGCCGCCTAACCACATAAGAGAAGTTGGTTGACAGTTTATAGGTATGCCTGTAGAAGCTACTATTGTGAGATTATGGTGCCACAGAATAATAAAATAAAAGTCGGAACACTCTAAAACATTATATGATCAATAAGTTATGACAACGTATGTTTTTACATCGCTTTAACTCGTCAAAATAAGTCAAGCAACTTTTTTTATAAGTTATACAAGATTCAACTTGTTTTTTTTTAAGTCAGGTTAATGTAATTTAAGGTAAAATTACTTATACTTAAAAATTTAGGGCAGCAACTCTTTTTTTTACAGTGAAGGTGGATCTTCCAGGAAAAGACTGATGATGAGTGCAGGACAGTTAGATAAGAACAAGGAGCAACATTTATATGGCAAACGGGGAATTCCGGAATCACATAAAACATATGGGAGCCATGAACAAAATAAAGTCTCTAAATCTCTCCTAAACCAGAGTATACAAAACCCAATCCCCCCTGTATCTTTCGGGATCTTCCTCTTTCAAACACATAAGTCTCTTGATGGTACATGAAGCCTGGTGAAGGCAAAGTTCTTAGTTTCTATCCCTTTAAACCTGGACTTGCACTTACATGCACTTACATATAGAACTCCTCAGCAGGAGAGATGGAGTTTTCGGTCCAGGAGACATTCAAGTCGGTGGACAGGTAGTGGGTGCAGTTGGGGGTGTTCCACCGGTTGTTGCAGGTGGTCCAGGGCAGTGTTGAGTGAAAGGAGGACAGGAGGTAGTAGAGAGCCCAGGCCATTATGGTATTGTAGTAGAAGGCAATGTAGAGTGCAATGATGCAGATGGCAAAGCCTATACCTGGAAAAGAACAGGAAAAACAAATGTCTAACTCGGTTTCAAGCACCTTCCACTTTAGGGGAGTGGGTGACATTTAGGACCAAGTTCCATTTACATATAATTAAGTTTCTTAAGCAGCTGGCATTTTACCAGGTAAATGTGACAATTTCCATAACAGAGTCCTGGCTATCAACAAAGAGAGAGTGAAATCGGTAAGCAGTTTAGAAGAATGTCAAGGGAGAGTGTACTATCAGCCCAGCACATGTCAGTCTGCCACTATCTGTCTGAGTGTTAACCCGGGTCCTCTGTCTCAGAAGTCTGAGTCCTGTGAAGCGAACCCTTCTTACCCTTGAAGATGGGGCAAATGTGTTTCCAGATGGAGATACACCCACTGCGGTGAAACTGGCCCAAAGCCAGTTCCATGTAGAACAGAGGCACGCCACCAAAGACAGCCATCAACAGGTACGGCAGGAGAAAGGCACCTGAAGGATTTAAACAGGAAGTGCAACTTGAACTTCACGGTTCCATTGCATTGGTCTTAACACATCCTGAAAGCCCTATTATACTTATAAAAACAGCATAAAAGGTGCTAACATACACAAAAAGTTCCTGTTCAGGCAAGCCCTCTGTGCTTGATTAAAGCTTTATATGTGAGCTTTTGACGTGAACGCTAGATAGCTGTTGATTGAGTAGCAGAGAGCCAGATTATTAAACAATATGAGAAAGTCCCACCCACGAGAGCCACAATTATTGGCGTTGGATGCGATGAGTGTCTCCTTGCCCACTCTATCTCTCATGCACTCCCCTTGCATGGTGAAACAGGAAATTACAAAGATTTTATTACTTCAAATTCAATGAAAGGAGACTAAAGCCTGTTTGCACTGAAGATGCGAGCTGGATCGCACAAAGAGCAGAGACAACAGCAGAATTCCCCATTGTCTGTTTGTTCTTTTTAAGCAAACAGTACCTAGTTGATCTTGTCTTTAAGACGGAAATCTTTCTTTTAATGGGATGCAACACAATATTTGTTTAACTCTTCTAGAGTGCATCACACTTATCTGTCTCAATGTTGCCTGCAGCTTCAGTAGCATTGCCTAGTGTTCCGAACTTTTGATCTTACCCCCTCCGTTTTGGTAGCAGATGTAGGGAAAGCGCCACACATTGCCCAGGTCCACTGCATACCCGATTACCGACAACAGGAAGTCCATCTTTTTGCTCCAGGTCTCCCTAGGTGGATTCAGGCTGGTCTGCTGGACCACCAGAGTCCTGAATGTTCCAGCGGTGCTGCCCCTGTCCGTCCCTGCGCCTGCACCTTCCCTGGGACTTTGTGGGGATGTGCTGGGATAACCGTTGGAGACCTGCCCAGACCCGGAGCAGGATTTCGGACCCTTCTCCGCAACGCTGTCCGCAACCAGCCTGCCATTCTCTTGCGACTCCTGTTCTTTCTCCTGCTTTCCCCCGTCCTCTTGATACATCATCATTGGTTGTTTCATCTCCATGGTGAGGACTGCTGTTAGGGCTGAGAAGGTGGTCCTCTTGCACTGGCTGATATCGTGCCCATGAGGGGATAGAGAGCCTGGAGAAGAGGGACTGGGTGTGGAACAGAGCGGGATGGGATGGAGACAGCAAGGAGAGGGTGACTGGTCCTTAACCTGTATGTTTTAACAAGCTCAGGTGGGAAAACAAGGAAGGACTGCTCAGGCCCAGCTGCAGAACAAAAAGACGGGAATTTAACATGGATTTACCCCTGTCATTCTCATTAAAAGTGTTCTTAAGAAGTCACACATCATCTTTGACAGAAAAAACATATGTTGTTTTGCAAGGTTTCTGAAGATTTTGATTAATATACCCTTAAAACACGGCTGCAAAACGCTAAGTGAACTCTGTACATGCCACAGCAATTTTAAGCCTTAGGGAAATGCCAAGACACATATTTATTTTCACTATGCCTGACACTTATGATACTCAAATTACAATAAGAGACTATACCCGATGTTACACACAGATAAACCAAAAACATGCACTTAACCCAACCTTGACACTAATTTAAACAGATCGTATATACACTGGTTGGTACGTATACATTTACAGTGCAACATGTGAGAGTTAAGTAATCCCGAACATTACAACATGTTAAACTCATGTAAAAGACAGACTAATTTATTTGTATTTAAGGACAGAAATAAAGGGTCAAACTAGTTTATCACTTGTTGATCAATACCAATCAATCCATCACGATTTAATACAGATATATTATATTGAATTTTAATAAAAGTGTGATTCAACATCTAAAATTAGCTGGAGGGTAAGTTGCTTCCAGCAACTGCATTTCTTTCCGCCTATAGCGTTCTCTAAAAGCTGTTTGTAATTACTAGTTGAAGTTGAGGAGTGAGGCAGGTGGGCGCAGCGACCAGAGTGAGAAGATATTAACCAATACATCAAAACATAATGATTATAATAATGTCAGGAATAATTGAAAGGGGAATTAAAAAAAAATTCCCTGCTTGCCTTTTCCTCATACTATTGCCTAATTATAAACAGCTAACGCATTTCATTTAGTTTCCATTAGGGGATATTTTTTTCTTGCCAAAAATGTTTATTATTTATTCAAAGTGAATAATTTGTTCCGCTAAAACACATTTTGAAAAAAAGACAAATGCTATTAATGATTTTATGATGGCTGTGGAGAAGGTGGAAAGCGTTCTGCACTATTAAAATCAGACAAAAAGTGAAATGTTAAAATGTTTGCGCATATCCAGCATGGCAACTTATCAATACAATTAATTTGAATGTTAAAGTTGAATCATCAAATATAAATACGCATACAGGAAAATTACACTTTTTTTATGTGGAATGATTAAAAAAAGTGAATTGAGAAAAAAGGACAAGAAAAAGTTAAATTATCATGCCATAGTATCAATCATTTAATTAAAACATAATGACGATGTAAAACTAAATTTAATTTTTTTGAGCTGCCTCCACTCATCCTCCTCATTCAAGTGTCACGAGATAAAATGATAAATAAGACTGATTTACTAGTTTTACCTAGGATGGTTTTCTAGACAAAGATTATCTGATTGGCAAACTGCCTGATTTTTTATTATTTACAGCTGTATCTCTTTGCTACTTTCCGCCCGCTCTTCTTTGCACACACTAAATCAACCCACAAATCGGCTCTCTTTTACAAACCCTAAATCAACCCTCTTAATGCTGAGCGGACACCTCGTCTCATTTTTTCTTTCTTTCCATAATTCATAATTATAGATAATATGCAAGGTCAAGATCAGTGCAGCTTTGTTATGGTAGGAGTTTGTTCGGTTACCAGGATCACAAGATTACCAGGACCTCAAGCCAAATGTGTGTAAAATAACCCATTACTCCACAATCTTCATTATTACACGTCTGATACGCACATAAATGCCAAATGAAATAAAGTTAATATGAACAGTTTTACAACCACTAGATATTGAGATAAAACACTTCCAGTCCCATTGTAGCATCATTAGACCTAATAAAATGAGTTATTCTTGGTTCTCAAAAACCTCATACAGCAGAACTAAACTTCCACATTTTAATGAACTTAAAATGTCTGTTAAAGTACAACTTGACGATTTCACAGCACTACATAAATCAGCATAAAACTTTGGACAAAGAATCAACGGCATACACAGAAACATCAAAATGCCTCCTGTTACACATGCAGGCGCATACAGACACACACACAAGCAAAGACTTGCCACCCCAAATTGCTTCGTTATAAACACACACGCAGCCACAAACACCATGCACAGTGCAACCCTACCGTGCTGCGGTTGAGCAGTTCTGTGGGGGTCTGTGTTAGGGTGGTGACCAAAACCATCCCTGGGAGCCCAGCACTCAAGACACACCCCCTTCACCCCTGCTCGCTCTCTTTCTCTCACTCACTCTGTCTTCCTCTACTTTTTCTGCTACCAAACTTGCTTTGTGGTAGTCACCTTAAGGCACTTCACATGTAGTCACATAGAATTAAGCTCAATGATATCATTATGATCCCTGCTACCAAGCATCTGTTCATGCAAAACACAAAAGGCATGAATGGAGAACGCCATACCTCGTGCGTATCCACATAGTATTTATTTGTGTCAAAAGAACCCTGACCTACATTCTCAAAATCCCACTAAGATATTTTACTTAATTGACGTCAGGTTTAAGAGGGACTGCCTATTAGTTTAAAAGAATCGCTGATATCTTTATACACATGCAGGTCAAAAGTTTATATACACTTACTAATACACTTCTTCACTATTGTATTATTACATATTTTTGAATAATAGTAAAGTCATCAAAATTATGAAAACAAAAAATAATTGAATTCATTGTCTATGGTGGGCACTTGTTGCCCATTTTCCTTCATTATATCCGGTCCAACACACACACACACACACACACACACACACACACACACACACACACACACACACACACACACACACGTATTTTACATAATATGATTTTATAATATGTAGACACAAGACAAATGTAAAATCTAGTCAAGTGTGTCTACTTTTGACACTGTATATAAGCCTTTTCAATTACATGCAAACAATGATCTTGTTGGGAAGCTCATTGTACAACTAAAAACAGTTAAAAAATAGGCCTTGTTTGTCAATTAATCTTCTAAGTGCCATGGCAAATAAGTGAATTACGCACACAGTGGGGAGTCTAATTGTAAACAAGATTTTAGAGATAAATATGAACACACAACATGGTTTCCACATTGACTTTTAAGCTGTACATAATGTAACAACTACATATTAGATGTAAACAATAAGGGTTGAATCAACAGGGAAAGATAAATATATTACCCTTCTGTTCTCCTGAATGATCTGCAATCCAGAAATAACACAACTTAGTGATGGACACAAAACTATCTATTACCTTTTGAAAGTTAAACGCCATGCACTACAACACAACTGACTCTTCAGCTTCATCAGCAGACTATGAACCTTTATAATATGCAAGTTGATCTTTTCTTAGCATAGTTTATTAAAATGCATTGTACTTGAATAAAAGCCATCACCTCGGGCAAACACAACCAAACAACACATAAACTCATGTTGTGTTTTCATGTTTTATGGGGACTTTCCATAGACAGAATGATTTTTACACTGTAGCCTACAAACTGTATATTCTATACTCTTAAACTAACCATACCCTACAACAAATATAGCCTACTAAAGAGTTGCATTGAAAACAGAGAAAGTAGATCGACAGCTTGATCCAGTCCTATAGCCTAAGTGTTTAGTAATTTATGCAGATTGTTTTTAAAAAGTAAAAAAAAAGAATAAATTCTAACCGTTTGCTGCATTATTAAATGAAAGTAAAAGTGATTTTCGACGTGCAATCTGTCAAAATGCACTTTGAGCCATGGAAATTGTAACCATTAGCACCAAAAGTTGTGATATGAAAATCAACAATAAAGCGTTAGAAAAAGACAGCAGGCTTTGTGTAATGCTTCATCAACATCAAACTGACCACCCGAAACTGACCAGATGATTCTAAGGTGATTTTTGTGTGTGGAGGTATCAAGTCCACACACAGGTGTCCTACGTAGCTGCGTCACATAAATATTCCACTATGTTTAACAAAGTTGCCCAAATACTTTTAAACAGCATAACTATATTGTTGTAGCTATCATTTAAAATCGTACTATCATCGTTTTGTGTCAATGTATGCCATAATCTGAGCAGAAAACAAGACAGTTTTGGCACCTGATTGTCCAATAGACCATAGAGCGCACAGAAGACGGGACAGAGGGATCAGGACAGAAGAAGAAGTGCTGGCTGATGACAGCAACGGACCGAAGGAGACAGGACGTTTAATCTAATAACCTAAAAAACAGTGAAAAGTAGCCTACAGAGAACCACCTCAGGTGAACCGCATCATATTATTTTTTATATTTACCTCGATAAAATCGTTCCGAGGTGTTTTCCAGTTTCCATACATCCTTATTCAATTAATGTCAAATATTTTACTTTTCTGTATTTATCTGTGAGTTCCTTCTATCTGCTATCTTATTGAAATAAATGCTGTCTGGACATGTGTTGGGGAGAAACAGCGCCCTCTACAGAGCAGTGAATAACTGCAAGCAAATTATCCATGCCGTTTTAATCAGAAGGATCTGTCTGCGTCCCGCTGTACTACAAACCACGCCCCTGCAAATTACGCCCGCTACAACAAGTCACGCATCCCGCGAAGAAACAAGCATGGATGTCATTATCTAAAACAATCTTTTGAAGTAAATTAATTTTTATTCTTTATTATTAAATGTTTGTAAGACGAGGGTATATTGCTTTCGAATCTTATTAAAGGTACAATATGTAAGAATTTTTTAATAAAATAGCAAAAAATCACTTGCACAGTGTGATATATTTCCTGCAGTTGTGTACTTACAATATCCCAAAAGTCTCCAAATATTTTTTTACTTCAGAGAAGTTCCAATTTTAAATAATGGCCCGTCCCGGAAAAAATGTCGCCTGTCAATGACGCAACATCGCGCTATCCTCGGTTTCCTGTCATACTAGGGTGACCACCTGTCCCGCATTTTGAAGCTTTTCCCGCAAATTTGAAGCTTTGTCCCGCGTCCCGCAAGTCATAAGCAGTGTCCCGCATTTTAATTTCGTCTGCATTTTATTTAATCGTCCTTTAAATTACAATTCTACAATAAAAAAAATTGTTAATAAGAAAACACTGAACATGCGCAGCGCAGACGTTATTATTGGTTCTAGCCAGAGCGGGGAAACAAAACACTGAGAAGAAGGGGGGGAAAAAAACACACCACACACACAAAAACGCAACAGAAAAATGGATCTATCTGGAGCTGCCGAGAAGAAAAAGCGTCTTTGTTCATATAATAAGGTATGGGAGAAAAAAATATACATGGTTAAAACCAGTTACAGGTGACCCGTGCTGTTAAAATGAGTTTTATATTGACGTTCACAGCGCCGGTCAGCGCCGTCATTAACATTTTTATAAAGTCTATTAGCAATTTAAAGCATGTTAACATCCCTGCAAAAAGACATCTAATAAAAAATCAATATTTATTCACCTAGTATAATAATAGTAAGTTCTCTCCCTCGTGTCCAGCATTGTCCCGCAAAATCAGGTCTGCTGACCTGCAACAGAGCAATAGCCAGGTGGTCACCCTAGCCATAGCCATGACGTAACCATGGCGACAGACGTGGACAACTGCGTAGTGCGTAACGTTTAGCGGCACGCTGTTCTTATTTCATTCAAACATTATGGACCACAGCGTTTTCGAGATGCCGAGAGCTCCACGTCCGTGACAAACTTGGACTTGACAGAGCTTCACGAGTCACGACTTGACAGCGACACCGCTCTTGAACATTATTCTTTATTAGACGGGTGAGAGAATGTACATAAAACAAATCAATGTTATATAGCTCAACATCATGAAATGAATATGATCTGTTATTCTAATGTTGATCTAGCTTAGTAAGCTGTTAGTTTCATATAGCAAACAAACTAAAACATAGAATAACATTATAACTTTCAACACACTCAAATGCTGTTTAGTATGATAGTGTAACGTTAGACCAAGTGAAACAGCGCTGCGTTACCTCACAAGTTTAATTCGTCAAATAAACTGACCTGTGTGAGTAGTAATTCAGCACTTGCGGGTAGTTCGGTAGAATTAAATATCCTTTTTTCTTTATATCCGCTGGTCTCACGTGTGATATCTGTCTATTATTAGCAACCGCGACCTGCTTCATACCACTGTAATGTTAAAAAAGCATGAATGTTTTCACTCGTCCATTAACATTATTAGATCCATCAGCTTGACAGCAAGTCCCATCATTCAGCTTGTCACTGCGTCATAAACCTACGCCTTTGTTATTGTAAGAGGTTAGCGACCGCTAGCGGCGAAAAAAATTACATATTGTAGCTTTAAGTGTGAAATAACATAGTTGTAAGACATTAAATAAAATACTATCAAATGAATACATGGTAATTATAGCTAAAAACCTACCCCTTCCATAATTTTTTTTTTTACCTTAGTGTTTCATAAATAACATACTTTAAAAGCTGATGAAAAACAAACAAAACAAAGACTATGGCGTCTGGTAATCTAGCTATGTCAATCTGTAGCCTATGCCTTATCAATAGGTGGCGATAGTGAAGCTTAAAAACCAAGAACAATTGAAGTAGAAGAAGAGTAGCCTATTTCGAGAAGAGATCAGCGATTTCAGAGGGAGGGGGCTCTGATCACATTGCGAATGAAATTATAGGGGGCGTAACTTGAGGTAGGGGGCATAATTAGTATGGGCGTGGTTTGTAGTACTGCGAGACGCCGTCGGACACACTTGGATTTTACAGGTACAAATAATATCTTCACATATGAGAGGTAGATGTAATTTATGTCAACAACCCCTCAAAATAAAAATAAAAAATCCACTAGATTTGACTATTCTTTCTAAGATTTGCTTAGCGTATAAGATGGAGAAACGGTGACCTACTTTACAGATCTGTCAAGTTGAGTTCTGCAGCTCATGCTAATTTGATGTTTTTCCATCTCTCAGGGTCCAAGGGGACATACAGGGGACAATACAAACTATTTTCCCTACTTTTAAGCACTGTTAAGCACACATACATAATGTACAGCACCAACATTTGCTGAGGATCCATTACATCATCCAGTTTTTATTGCCCATCTAAAGATGCTGATCATATTGGGTCTCAAACGTTCCCAAGAATCTGTCTTAGTCTTATAGCTAGATGTAATAGATGCTACAAACCTGCTTTAAATCCCCAAAGACAAACACATACAAGGCACACAGACAGCTCTTCTGGAAGAACCAAACTTCTCTGACAGACACAAACACACTTACAGTGTGGAGAACACAGCGTCTTTCAAATCTGTCTGAGCTAGTAGGATAATCCGCAACAAGTCCAATGAACTGAAAAGCAGCAGGGAAACAGAGGGGTGGGGTGGGGTGGGGTGGAGGTATCTAAACTAGGTGAAACAGATTTTTAAGGAGAGAAATAAGAAGCTTAGGTTGTGTCTGTGACAAATGCACTCCCCTTTAACTTTCCCTCTAACAGTGGCAGATTGGGATGTGAAAGATTTAAGGGCAAAAACATCCAGTCAGGAGTATCTTCCCATTTCAACACCAAGTGAGTTCTTGGAATCAGTCTTTGTTAGGAAGAGGACTCCGAGGCATAATTGTTCCATGGAACGGCCAACAAAAAGGTATCGTTCCTCGGAGGTCTTTTAAACCCCTTCCACACTTTTTAATCTTTTGTGAGGCCCTGGTATTTCCACAGTCTCCGCAAAGTTCAAAAAGATACCATCTATCCACGGTAGTGGAACATTTTTATTAAATCCATGCAAAATAGTCTGATAATATCATTTTATGATGTTGGAAGGCATTCAGTTTAAGTGTCTTTGCTGACACTTTGCCGTTTTGAGGCATTTAAAAATGGAAAAATCTTAGTCACATGGAGGACAAATCGGTTTGGCAAAATAAAAACAATACATTTAATTAAATAAATGCAATTATTAAGAAATTTCCTAGCAAAATATATATTTTTTCAGTTATGTGATATAACCTGGTAAACAGCCCAAAATGCGCGGGTCTTTAGTTAAGGCATACTCAACAGACCATGGTTTATGTGACCAAGATTTTTAAAAAGAAATTTTAATATCTGAAATGCCTAGGTCTTCTAAGAGAAAATGTGTTATTATTGTTAATGAAAAAGTACATGAAAATATATTTGTTCTTGTTTAGATCAAAATAAATGCTAAAAAAAATAGAAAAAAGACTCAAAAATAAAGTAAAATAGAGATATGACCATGAATTAATTTTAGTTTTTGAAGTGCCTTATTCTCAGTATAATATAACATTTTAAAACTTTACAACCTGCCTGCATTATACATACAATTTCTACTATAGTGAAGACTATGGACAGCCCTGAAAAATTAAATGACCAGTTAATGTATTAACTTATATATTTTAATAAAATATTAATTCAATATATATGTGTGCTCAACTCTTGAATCTAAACTATAAATTAGTTTACATTGAGTAGGGTATGTGCATGATTACAAAATATTGTTTATAACCTTATATCCTCATGTTTATTTCCTTCTTTCTATGTGGGTGTAATTAAGAGCCAATAACTCCTCTTAATTAGATTCAACACACAGATGCTGACTCAACTCAATTTGTTCAAGTTTAATTACAAATCAATCTATTATGTCCCTTAAAACTGGCTGATTTTTGACTCAGACTTGAATAAAAAGTTCAGCATATGTGAGGCTTTAAAATGAAGAACATTAGGAGTTCATATGTAATGTGTAATGTTCATATGTAATGTGTAATGTTCATATGTTCATATGTAACACAGTTCTATATGTGTTCATATAGAACACATATTCTAATGTGAACTCCAGCATATACTATCATAGATCTCAGCTACGATTTAACACATACTTCGCTGAGTCTTCCGATGGGAACTGAAATAATCCGGTTTGTTGGTGGTGCCCTTTGCACTTAGGATGCTGTTGTAGGGAAATTGTAAGTCATGGCTAGTACATAACCCAATTAATATAGCATTTCTCTATTAATGGCCATTCAAAAACATATACACTACTGTTTGGGGTCAGAAAAAAGTCTCTTATGCTCACCCAGGCTGCATTAATTTATCAAAAATTTTGTAAAAACAGTAACATTGTGAATATTACAATTAGAAAATATTTCTATTTGAATAGATCTTAAAATGCAATGCAAATGCAACTTATTCCTGTGATGACAAAGCAGAATTTTCAGCATCATTACTCCAATCACATGATCTTTCAGAAATCATTCTAACATGCTTATCTGCTGCTCAAGAAACACTTATTATCAATGCTGAATCGTTTTTGTTGCTATTTTCAGGATCCTCGGATGAACAGAAACATTATTCATTTGAAATAACAATTTAGAAGTCTTTATAATCACTTTTGATCATTTTACTGCATTCTTGCAGAGTAAAAATATAAATAAATATATAAGAAAACTTACTGACCTCAACCTTTTGAACAGTAGTGCAATATATCATCTGAAAGATGCCGGAATAAAATAGGGGAATGCTAGCAGGTGACCACTAAGCAAACGCCGCATTGAAATGACTCGTCACTCAGACGCCAGTGATAATAAAAAAGAGACAAAAAAAACTTTATTTTTTTATCTAGATCAGGCTTTTTGTGAGAGATGATGGGAGGGGTAAAAACCAGCTGAAGGCGGAGTCAAGAAGACCAGGCTAAAAACTGGTGCCTTTGGCTCCAGTGGTTAAGCCAGGGCTCCCATGGGGTCCCAGGCCGGGAGGACGACGGGGTCTTGCTGCATGACGTCCAGCACTTCAGGCGGGATGAAACTCTTATCCACCACCACCTCATATACATACTCGGTGAACCACTCGTCTGTCATGATCAGATATCCTGCAGGAAGAGACAGAGATGAGGAACGGCCCAGACAGAGATAAACGGGTAAAATAAGAGAAGAGCAAAAGAAGGGGAACACCATTTAATTTGCAGCAGCAGAAGCTCTTTTGAGAAACTTCAGATTGCCCAGCTCACTAGGTTTGGACAGAACTCAGTCGGCTAATTAAACTTAACTAAGCAATATATGACACTATAAAGTCCAGGCCTGAGAGATGTCCGATTAAGTGCCGCCTCGTGAGACGGGATTGTTCGTCACACTCTGTAAAGCCGATTAGGCTTGTGAGTAAAACTTAAACAGCAAACAGTGTTTAACCAAATCTGATGTCAAATGAAATCCTGATCCCATTAGCACGGCATGTTCTTCATTGTTCCTCACAGAGGGAAAGAGCCACACCCTTTCTTAATCGCCCGTCTGTTCTCACCTCTCGAAACTGACCAGGATTTAATTTAAAACAAGCAAACACACATTTGAACATTATTTTTTTTATTCACAATGTGTCTGACAGTGGCTCCCAATAAAGCCAGTTCCTTTCTTAATTGCTTAAAGAAAGCAACAAGTCTTGACATCGGAAAAGCTTTCCCCTGATAAAAGCAGGAGGTAAATGTTGATAAGGATTATTTTACACAGCGTTCGCTCTTGAGCCATGTCCGGTTGACTAAGACGCATCAACCGGGCAATCAAACAGAAGAAAAACACCTAGTGAAACAGAGCAGAACATGTAGAGCAGTAGAGCTTAAATTTCCATGTTGGATTTGTGTGCATCGGTACCTCAGCTCAATGCTTGTAATGTGTGTGAATGGAGCTTAATTTTTGGACTGTAAATGAGCCCGAGCCAAGCCTCAGTGACAAATTGTTCTATATCTGAAGAACAAACTGATTTTTGCTGCAAAACATCATATTTATTTATGAAGCAAGCAGTCTTTATATTTGCAATAGAAATCATCCATTCCTGGGGGACATAAAGCATTTGAAAGAATATTTATCTCTCTATTCATCACTCCACTTTTACACCCATAAAATCTACAAGCTTCAGGGCCCCCAGTGAGCCACTGAACACATTATAAATATCAGTTACACAAATACCTCTCTTCAAACTCTCGTTCGTGCCACAGTGTGTAAACAGGCAAAAAAAGGTAGGAATGAGGCAGAAATACAACCCAAAGCCTGTATTCCCCCTAGAAATGTCAAACCGGCCCCCATGAGTATATCATGTTATTGTTTAATCTTCAGGGGAAACAACTGTTATGACCAATTTGAGAGCCCTTAACCCCTTCAACCTCAACAACACATTTTTTAAATTCCCCTTCTCGCGTAACTGTCAAACAATATAGCTCGAAAACCACAAAAAGTCCTGATTTATGTGCAGCTGTGATTTTTGAGTATATAAACAGCTGTGATTAGGTGCTATTTGTCATGTATTATTAATACGCAGTGTGCTGTAAGACTGCTGTTTTATAAGACATTGGCAGGTGTTTCTATGAAAGTCAGTGGGTTAAAGGTGAAGCGTTTAAATTCTGCACTACTACCGGGATGTTGGAGATGGCACTGCTAGAGTGTTCTGATGGTTGCTAGGGTGTTGCCAGGTGGTTGTTTAGGCAGTTGCTTACTGTGCAGAATATAACAATTTGATAACATTATGTCTAAATTAAAAATAATAAAAACTAAAATCAGTGGTTTCAAATGCTACAAGTGAATTTCAGCATCACAACATAATTTAGCATGAAAACTGAATATTAATTTTGATATTTGCTAAAGAATATAACAGTTATTTTATTAGTTTAAGATTAACCAAGTTAGCATTAGGTAATTTAAATTATAAAAAATATTGGACATCCCAAAAACCCTTCCTGAAGTATACCACCCTTCAAAAGTTTGGGGTCAGTAAATGTTTTTGAAAGAAGTCTCATACTCGTCAAGGACGCATTTACTTGATGAAAAATACAGTATTATAAAATATTATTACAATTTAAAAGTAACTTTTCTAGTTTAATACATTTTTAAATGCATTTTATTCCTGTCATGACACACCTGAATTTTGGGTGTTTATTATAGTATTCATTACTTATTGAGTAATTATTTTTGACCCCAAACTTTTGAATGACAGAAAAGTGAAGTTAAAAATAGCAATACGTGATTACACAAAGCCATGGTGGGACACTCTGAGAAAGTCATCCAATGAAAACCTTCTTTTAGTTGTCTCCTCACATTAAACCACCATAGGAAAAAGTATTTTAACAGAAAAAAAGGACATGTTTCACCTTTAAGGCGAACTTTGAACTTTTTAAATGCAGAGATGAAGCAATCTGCACGGAATCATTTTCTACGATAAACGAGAAGGCCAAAAAAACCTTTATAATCTTCTGAGGAATGCAGGTCTAAGGAAGCAGAAAGAAAATGGCCATGTGTGCTTGTGCACACACTCTTTCTCTCTCCAGGCAGCCAGAGCTAATTAAACAGCCCCTCGATGTAGCGTCTGTTTTAAATAAGAAAGTGGGTATAGACATTGGGTCCAGCTGTGAGCGGGTCTACAGATGTGCCCGACAAGACTAGCGCACACAGCGTGCTATAAACCTCTGAAATCAGAAAGGCCCAGCACAGACCCCATGCTAAATCAAATATCCGACTCCCAGTGTTCTCAGACAAGAGTTAAATTAAGTCACTGAAGAGTGTACTAAGGAGCCCCAAGAGCTAATCCTGCTGCAAATTGAATTATTCAATGTCAAAAGCCAAATATCTGTAAATTAGGAAGCACGTGTAATCGTCAGACAGATGGCGACCCCTCACCTTTATTCCCACGGTCGTCTCCCCACGAGTTCTCTACGCGCCATTTCTCATAGCATTCCTCCTTCCCATTCTGAGGACGAGAGACAAAGGTGAAGAAACAGAGAGAAAAAGACCATCCCATACACATGACAGACAGTCTTATTGGTTGGTTTAGCATAATGGATAGATGTGGGCTTGAAATGAAAATGTTTTAGGTTGAACTGTGAACTATTACCAATGTGACCTTGGGCAAAGCGCTAAAGGACCTAACCAACCGGCCAGGGTAAATAGAGATGACGTGGGAGGGCCACAATCAGAACCTCTGTCAGGAACTCATTTAATTGAAGGAAATTATTAGTCAGCCAAAGCTTAATGTCATTATAGCATTCACAAACATGGTCTAAAGAAGATTTATTTGCTAAACCCACTGGAGAATAAAACTGAAAAATAGAATTCAAAGGATCCAAAGAAATATATATGGACAATAAAAGTGGTCCCAAAATCGACCCCTGAGGGATGCCACATACTAAAGGGGCCAATTTAAAGCTGCAGTCCGTCGTTTTTCCTCTTTGTCGCCATCTCTGTTAGAAATCTGCAATTGCAGTTATTCGCGGAATTATTAACTGTGCGTGGGTAGTAAATCGGCATGAAACAGCGCGGATGAACACAATGTATTGAGGAGAACCTGTCGCGTCGCTGTGGATACTGTACTGTCATCAGCAATGTTAGAGTATGCCTTTTGAAAGTGTCAACATTAGAATTTTCATCGGTAAATGTCATCTGAACAAGTAAGTAACATTCACTTTTGTTCTGACCAAATTCGGGGGGTGGGGGGAAGCATTGCAGTAGGCTAACGTTATATCATGCTGATTAAATCTAACGATTGCTTATATCACGTCAAAACGTGAAAAATATATTTTTTCTGTAGCCACTCTGAAGTCCGAAGTCTTTGGGTTTTACAACTGGTGAATCTCCAGTTGTCACTGGTGATTGTCGCTTTAAACTTTCGGGATCCGCCATACCAAGTGGATAAATCTCCTCCATCATCCACACACGCTAGCCGGGGACTCCTTCTCTATGTGTACAGAAGTGACGTAATGACGCAAAGACATGCTCGAAATTCCCGCGGAAATCCACCAGTACCACTGGAATTAAAATCATTATTACAAGATTACCGTTTTGAATCGAGGTAAGGCAAGCAGATCGTTTTTAACACTGGCTGGTTACGTTTTTTTTCAAAAATGTCTTTTTTTATATTTTTAAACCCAAAAAAGTGCCGGACTGCAGCTTTAAGTAACATTTCTTATTATCATCAATGTTGAAAACAGTTGAAAACCATGATTAATTTTTTTTCAGGATGATAAATAGAAAGTTTGAAATATGATTTTTTTGCAACATTATGAATATATTTACTGTCACTTTTGATCAATTTAATGTTTTCTTGCTGAACAAAAGTACTAATTTATTTTACAAAAAAAACAAAAATGAATGACCCTAAACTTTTGAACAGTAGTTTATATTTCACACAGTGTAACATCTAGCTGCTCTTTAAAACTGGGCTATCTTTTACTAATTGATAGACAGGCTGAAGAAGCTCTTTGTTTTACAGCACATGTACACTGAGGCTGCATACCAGCTGCTGAGAAGATAATAGTGAACTCTGGATATGCATATGGCAACTTATAAGGGGAAAACAGACAAACTGTTGGTAATTAAAACAGGCCGGATGTCTGCAGAAAGGGAGAAAAAAAATCTTCAGGTCACACTGACTGTCAGAGCTGTTAATGAGCAGGCAGGGTCATAATTCATGTGATATAGTGGTCGTTAAATAACTTGCTCAAATTTCTGTACTATCCAACCCCAGTGTGTGTTGTATTTTTGAGCATGCTGTTCTCTCAGTACCTTGTCAGTAACGGCAGTAAGGATCATGGCATGGGTCATCATGGAGTCTCCATAGATCAACCTTTCCGCCTTAGAAAGGTTTTTCACTGAGATGCCAAACACCAGGTCATGGTTAAACCTAAAAAAAATATACAAATAATCCTTAGTCACAAACACATTCAGAAATAAGTCTTACTATTTAACTGAAGGAAGAGGCAATACTCACACATTCATGTCATTGATGCCCAGTTTGCTATGGAAATGTTTGCCTACATCACAGCCAAACCACACCGCCTGATGCCAGAAAGACATTAATTAATACAGACATACATAAATCCACTTTCAGCTGCTCAGTTATTCAAATCACCATCCTAAAGCCCTAACTAAACAACGGCATCACTGTCCTAAATCCCAACAGTAACTTTGTCAAGACAAACATGTACAACAAGACTTTCAAACAAAACTCCAGACAGAGAGCAAGATATTGCAACTGCAAAAAAATGAGGATTTCTAAATTGTTTGAATGGTAAAAAAAAAACACTTAGGCATGTAAACCTCAGCACATTACTATGGAAATACTGGATACTCTCTGTGAATAATTTATACTTTTTTCATTTAGTGGGATCAAACTTGGTGTAAACAGACTCATTATGTCTCATGTAGATGGAATATGCGGTTGGAAATAGGGATGGGACAATTATCAAGTTTTTTGAGGTTTGAGTTTTTTTACATAATTTTAGCTTTATTTTTTTCAATGGTAGCGCTTTAAAGATGGTGCTTTTTTTCAATTAATTTCTTTTGTAACAGATTCACCACCTTCAAGAATATAATTTAGTTGCACCACACTCTTCTGCCCCCCCAAGGCTACATTTATTTGATCAAAAATACAGTAATATTGTGAAATATTATTAAAATTTAAAATAATAGTTTTCTATTTTAATCTATTATAAAATGTTATTTATTCCTGTTATGGCAAAGCTGAATTACGTATTCAGTGTCACATGATCCTTCAGATAACATATACTGATTTCTCATTATTGCCAATGTTAAAACAGTTGTGCTAGATAACATTTTTGTGGAAACCGAAGCCTTTTGTAATATTATGTATGTCTTTACTGTCACTTTTAATGAATAAAAAGCTAAAAAAAAAAAAACTTGCAAGGATGATCACATGACCCTAAATCAGCCTTATTATAATGGCCTAATTGTTCAAACAACCTATCGAATAGTTGATTCTACCTCTCCATTTTTGATGGAATCTGCAGCAGCTTTCTTGAGCAGCTCGATGGGCTGGTTGTTGTAAAGTGTTCTGCGGCCTCCCACCATGTTGCCCAGAAACTCCACACTGTACAGCTTCCCATAGGGGTTTTGGGGCCGAGGGTCATTAACAAGGCAGACCTGCATAGAAATTACACAACCTGTGAGTGAGGACTACAACACACTGAAGCCAACTAATGCTGTAGCTGAGGTAGTCTGTGCTGCTTGTACCTTGTCCTGGAGATTATAGAGTGGTTTGACGTGCTGTGTGTAGAACTCCAGAGGAGTTAAAGGGCCCATGCGGTGAAAGTTCTTGTCCTTGTCCCGGTATTCCCAACAGATGGTGTCTGGAGGACTGCCCAGACATACACTGGCCACTCGAAACACCTGAACACATTAAATGAAAGAGAAAAAAAAGGCACATTAAATCAAAATTAGCCACTATTTACACAATCCATGGACAAAAATAATTCTGATTGATTCCCTAATGCTAAAAACAGTAATATTGTGAATATCGGGAATTTTTTTTTCCAGGATTGTTTTAGAAAGAAATCTTATGTAACATTATAAATGTCTTTACCAACACTTGATCAATTTAATGCATTCTTGCAGAATAAAACTACTAATAACTTTCAAATAAAAAACAACAACATACTGATCCCAAACTTGAATTTTAGTGTACATTTTAGAAGCTCTTAAGCTTTACAGCATCTAACAAGCATCCAAAATTCAAAAATGGTTGATTAAAAGCACACATTAAGTTTGAAATCTAAAGACGGATGACATATGCATGTGATATCTTATATAAGACCTGGGAAAACAAACCACATTATAGAGAAAACTCTGGCTTTGACTGGATGTAGCTGAGATGAGCACTAAGAACACAAACACTGTGTGTGAGGCATCTAATGTTTGACTGATGATGGTACTCCTTATTCTGAACTCAAACTGTTTTTTAGTTCTCAGAACCTCAGAGCCTTTGTTACTCCAATCCCAGGCATTTCCTGGCGTCTCCTGACCGCGGCCTCGGCTTTACATATTGGAACACGGATTTCTCTTAGCCAAGATTAACTTGACCTTGATAATACTCGCTTCTTGGTCAATCATAAATGCGCAGGCAGGAAGGGAAGAAAATGGACAGATAAGATGCGCCTGTCTTTTTTCTTTTGGCATACACAAGTAGCTGGAATGAGGAAAAACATGCGCCACACGAACAGAAGTTTACAGAGACATATATATAACTTTTGGGTTTTTAAGGCATACTTTACTTCACCCACAAATTAATGCCACTGTTATTTACTCACCCTCACATCGTTCCACAAAAGAAGATATTTTGCAGAATGTAGGCCTACAGTGATTTAATGTCAAACTAAAAAAAAAAACTCCACTGTAGAAGTACAATAAAAGCAATCCAGATGTTCAGTCATGAGATGTTTGTTCAATGCCATGTAGGCTTGTGCGAGATTTTAAAGGGGAAATTGGGAGAATAATAGCTTACATTTTTTAGAAGTTCTAGGAAAACTTTATAATTTATTCCAAAGGGTCAGAGCCATGGCTTTTGACATCTTTGTAATTTTTCTTATAATTAAATGTAGTAAATAAAACTAAAAAAGTAAAAAAAAAATCCTGAAAAATACAACAAAATATGATAAAAATGACAACTTTTAGTGGTGCTTTTTTGTCCTATTGGGAGTTTGACAGTATAAATCATCCTTAAAATATCAGTTGGCTTCCACAGAAGGCTTTGGATGAATACAAGGGTGAATAAACCAAAGATGTCAATTTACTGTACTCTTTAGATGCTCTTCAGAAAAAACTTTTTACTCTAACCAACTTTTCTGTTCTCTCTCACCCTATTCCAGCCCTATCCTGGAAAGAAAACCATTTAGCATTACAGTTTGTTTTCTCTATCCAGTCTTCCAAGAGGGAGAGTAAATACCGGCGGCGCCCGGCCCTCTTTCCTCCCTGTTGACCCAGTGTTGGACCCAGATGCACCAACCGCACAAACAGCCTCTGCATCGCACGCTCTCACATCCTCTCTCCTCCTTGGCAGGTTACATAAACATGCAGGACAGTCCAAACAACACGGGCGCCTGTATTTTATTATTTTTTTGCCTGTTGAAAAGTGCCGCTTGCGCAAAACAATGGCTGAGGCTCACTGACGTCAGAACAGAACCAGCGAGTCAATATTGAAACACCTGTCTGAGGATGGGTGGCCACAGGGCATCAGGAAGAGCCGTGAGGCACAACCAGGGAAGAGCAGCTGACTCACAGGCCAGGAAGATGAGCACGACACAGCAAAATGTAGAGCTTTTTTATTATATCTCAACCAAAAGCACTAAATCTCATATCATCTGGCTGTTCTGTCATGCCTTGACTTGGGATAATAAGGATCTGTGAGTCAGAGTAACTTGAGAGCAATGTGTATGGATGCAATGTTTGAATTATTCTGAAATCAAATGTGGATTTGTGTGTATGGAATAAGCAATAGGCCCTTGATCTGAAAGAAGGTGCATGAAAACCTACTATATAAGCAGACTGGCAAAGGCATCTGTAAGGTGCAAACATTCTGTATAGGAAAACTTTTTTCTTTTCTTTTTTTCCCCTAACGGTCAGAGCTGGGTGTTAATGCAGGGCATTATGAGATCAAATATGGCTTATGATATTTCTCTGTCATTGCCCCTGTAAATATCACCAGTAAAAAGGCAAAACATTATAAATAAATAAAAATCAACAAATAAAAATCAACAAAACTAAATACAATATTAAAGAACGAAAAAGAGTACTGAACTAAATAAAAACAAATTACAACGAAATAAGGCAAATTAAAAAAGTAATAAAACTAAAGCAAACAGAACAACACTAAATAAAAATAAATGACAAAAAAAGACAAAATAAACTTTAAAAAAGTAAAATAAAATGAATGACCCCCACAGAGCTAAATCAAAATAATACATTTAAAAAAAAAACAGAAAAGCACAATACAGACAATAAACAACACAAACTAAAAAAAAAAATATATATATATATATATATATAACAAAAAATTAAAACTAACAAAACAAATAAAGTTTATGGAGTGGGACTGGCGTGAGGAAGGTTCAGGTCACCCACGGTCAGACTCATCCAATGCCACACACGTCACCTCTCAGTCTAGTGGGTTGAACTTGAGATACTGGCTTATCTGGGATCACATGCACCTGCTCCTGACTTAAAAACATGCCCTCATGTGGGCACGAGGCGCTCCAGGTATGATTATGGCATACAGGTGTTTGTTGACAAGGAAAGGAAAGGCTGGCTGTCTCATATCAAAGCAATCAATGTGCAAGCAATCAGCCATGCAAATTGCTGGACGTATGAAAACACAACACGGCACGATTCCAGTGGCCTGTGTGAAGGTAAAAGTGTGCTCTTTATCAAAAAACATTGTTCTTCTATACAGCTGCCAGACTCTGGTACTGAGACCACAGCGCTGATCCTGTCATGTGTGTTGTTTGCATCTGCTTCTCAAACACAGCTTTGCAAGGAAGTAAACACTATGGAGTTCAATGAGATATAGTGTGTCAAAAATTTGCCTTTCTGCTTTTGTCACATGGCAGATATGACACAACGCAAGCCAAAATATAATTTACAGCATGACCATGAACAGCTGACAAATACATTTGATTGATTTACTTGAACTTTTCCTGTAAACATGAAACATTTGGCCCTTACAAACAAACAAATTCCTCAAGGGAATTTCAGTGTCTTTGCAGAGAACTATGCATCACAGTAATGAACCAGAGCTCAACCCTCAAATATAAAATTAATACTACACATTCCTCTATAATAGCTAGAATATGACAGAAAATTTTATGTTTATACAACACAATTGTGATGCACAAAGTATGATTCCAATTGTATGTTTTCCTCAGTATTGTTATTTACTGATTGTGTGTTGCTTTGTTTCCTTTATGCAGTGTTGCAAATTAACAAATGTCTATTGAACTATATGGACAAAATTAAAAAAGGCCTCTTATTTTGTCATACCAGGGAGTGGCATACAGAACAGCAAACTGTGCATGCTTCCTCATATCCAGAGAGAAGCTGTAAAAGACCAGACGTGACGCTCCCATTCTCCTCACTTTACGTCTCCTGAGCCAGGGCCTGCAACAGTTTCTTGGGGGCTCGTCCGGGAGCCACTCCATGTGATGCTAGGAGGATGCAAAGATTCCAGGACCGTGGGACAAGGTGGCGCAGGGGCTAGAGGCCGGCGGCTGCTGTGACAACGAGAGTATGAGACACATACAGAGGGTTGAACAGACAGCTGTCTTCATCCTGAGGTTAAAGGATAATTCCGGTATTTAACACCTTGAGTCTATATTGTAGTTTGTTTTGGATGAACAAGAGTGGTGGACAACATTTTTTTGACAATGGTTCCTCTCTCGAGTTTTTGACTATAAAAGAATTGGCCATGGACCCATTTAAAATTGGAGTCAATGGGCATGTCCGAAAATGTCATTAAAACAGCCTTTAACATTAGTTTTCAAAACTGTGCAACTCACCGAGTGATTAGTGATGTTAGTTGATGTTCCAGAAACAAAAAGTGTTGCGAAATACAGTTTCTGTTGTGTTTTATTCGTCATTTTGTAAAATCCCATTGAATTCTGTTGAAGGACTGAGTGCTCGTTAATATAAATGCGCTACCGGAAACGGAAAGGGGGCTGTTTACATTTGGTCGATGTAGTCTTTTTGCTCGCTTCCGTTTCTCATAAGGCTTGCGAGCAGAGCAACTGTGCTCCGGGAGAGTAAGCGAAATAAACAAACAAAACCTTGAAAATATTGAAAGACGTGACCACTGACCAGTGCAATATGAAGTTGAACTCGACTGTGCCCGTGAGTGTCCCGCGAGAAATAAACATCGGTTATCGCCATCAAGTGGTTGGGAGTGTGCTAAGGCTTCAGATTCAAATATTGAGCGGAAGTTACACGGTTGTGAAGTGTCTGAAAAACTAGTTCCACTATAGCAAAATAAACGGATTGGAATCATATATTGCGACGATATATTGTTTATAATCATCAACGAACACCACTAACCACTCGGTGAGTTTAACAGTTTTGTAAACGAACATTATTGGCTGTTTTAATGACATTTTCGGACATGCCCATTGACTCCAATGTTAAATGGGTCCATGGCCAATTCTATTATAGTCAAAAACTCGAGAGAGGAACCATTGTCAAAAAAAAATTGTCCACCACTCTTGTTCATCCAAAACAAACTACAATATAGACTCAAGGTGTTAAATACCGGAATTGTCCTTTAAGGCGGTTTCGGGAAGGATGACGGAGCGCAACGGCATGGCAGATCATACGAGGAGACGCTTGGACATCAGAAAAGACCTGATCAGATCTGAGGGTTGTTTCGAGTACATCAATGCCTTTAAGTCAAGTAAATCCTTGCTCGAGACTGAGGACCAAGGTATGAGTTAACTGTTGTCATTGCAAGAGACTGTAAAATCAGCTAAACAGATTTGCACTACTACATCTGATGTTGATACAAACGCTCATCTTGCACATGCGTTACATCCACCCACCCCCGACAACATCTGACACCACCACATGTCGCACCTGACTCAAGGGGTGTTAAGGGGGCCATACCTTGTACGACACCTACCCAGAACACAAACTTGACTAGCTTGACTCACACTGTAGCACAGGGGGGCACCACTACAGCACACGTGAACTAGACTGAGCAGCCTAAACGTGTAGCTCATGACTTTGTGTTCCCTATGGGAGGGTTTTCATATATACAGTCCAGCGAGTTTAAGATGCATGAAGGCCAGATTGGGCATCACTCATCAGACATCACGTACAACAATGTATGCTGATAAACGAAGACATTTCTGTAGCTGAGCTAAAAGGGTTCTTACAATCACACTTGGGGGACCGAAATAGCACAGAACTGTTTCAAGAACTGATGTGCACCAAGCAGAGTGAACACAAAACCCCTTAGCAATTCCTAAACTGAGTCATGGGGTTGAAATCAGAAAATACTCTTTGCGGCAAAACAAGCTGATTCAGACAGGAAGTACAGTGCAGCTACTGAGCAGGATGTGTTCTTACACAGTTTACCAGGGCCTAAGCCACCGGTGTAAAGATAGTGATGTAACTGACAATGCTATCCTCAGGCACGTTATGAAAATCCCAAGTGACGAGAATTAGAGGCTGCGCCGACTGGGCCCACCAACCACTGCAAAACCATCCATGACTAGTAGTGCCCAAGTTAGCGATGAAACAGACGGAGATGTGAAAGCTGCAAAAGGGTCTGGTGCACAAAAAAGGCCAGGCCTAGGGAGAGAGAAGTGCTCTGAAGTGTACCAAAATACACCCATCAGAGACAAAAGACAAAGATACTTAAGAGGTGAGTTACAGGAGTCAAGGAGAAAGCATTCTGGATCCCTGTAAGACCAAAAATTACAACAATAAAATTGATTGGCAGCAAGGCACTGACCCAGTGCAACTTGGAAGTGAGGACACTGCTCGACACAGGTGTGCAAGTTAGTATGGTGGACCGTGCATTGAAAGAAAAATACCTGGCAAGTGTTGAGGTGAGGCCACTTCGGGAGCTTCTTGGGTGTGAAGATTATCTGAAAGTCTACACTGTAAATGGACACCTCCCATTTAATGGCTGGGCAGTTATCACAGTCAAGAAGGAAATGAGAAATGCTAGGAAATGAGGACCCATGTCTATCTATTAATGTATAGACCCATGTCTATCTAGTAAGATGCCAAGGTGGGCCTGGGTTTCAACTTAGTTGAAGAACTGATTCAGGGTCAGTCTGAGCAACTGATGCCAACACTTACCTCATCACTGGCAGGAGTCTTGTGGAGCCTTGCACCCTTGCGAAAAGGCACAAACTTTAGTCAAGGTGGTCCGAGCTGCTGAAGAAGATGATAGAGACGAGCACTTGAAGGTTGGTCCGAGAGGGGTAGTTATTTGGGCTGGGCAGGTGGCTTGGGTAATGTGCCGAATCCCTTCAAAGATGGCACAGTCTGATTCTGTGTTCTTGTCTGAGCCTCATGAAAATATTGATAATTTAAGATACTTAGACATTGGAGAGGGACTCTTAGAGATACAACCCCAAAGTGACCCTTTCTGACAGGATGACAAAGATGACAATGACATCGGGTGCATACCCAGCTTGCAGATGCCGATCACACTTAAGGGATGACAACATCCCAGTTCAGAGAGCGTGGGGTATATATATGTGTATATATATATATACATATATATATAAAAATCAAACGCTGGAAAGTGAAACCTCCGATTGCACCAAGCTTATTGGGTAAACTGGAATTAGACATGACAGGGAGGTGTTCTGAAATCAAAACAAATATTTTTAAATGTGTAAGTTCTAGTCTCCATCTGCGAAGTAATCGCATTACAAGGAGGCATTGTGTGTTTGAGACACTTTCAGGTGTGTTCTGCTGCACAGAAATCTGTCAGAGACAGTCCTGATAGTGTAAAGAGTAACACTGTCCAGTCCAGCACTGCCAACACATCAGATAAACAAGGGCACCTTTGATCTACTAGTGATTATGAATGGAACGACAGATAAAAGAAAAAGAAACATGATACAGGCAGATTATGAACCTGAGTCTCATACAAGTTCGAAGTGCAAGACCACCGCTCCGATTTCCTGCGTAATGCTCGTTTCATCATAAATAATATGTACTTATTTATGTACATATATAAATAATATATTATTATATTATCCGCCCCCCCACCACCACCATGTGATCTCAGCCACTGTAACTCACCATTTTGATAAAAGCAACATCTCTCCACGTCTCTGTTAAGTACACAAACACACTTCCCAACAACTCCTCTGCCAGTGAAGTGTTACAGAAAAAACAAACCAACACCAGGTGGACAAACAAACATCCCATCAAACACAGGAAAACACACAAGCGGGTGAGAGGAGATTTACAGGGAAGCAGATCGTACTCAGGCATATGTTTGTCCTGTGAAAGAAACTCAGAGCACGAGCTTAAAGATATTAACTTAGACGTGCACGCTGTGCGTCGTCCCTTCACAGATGGTGGAGGTATAGTAATAATGCCACTGAGATTGCCTTTGCCACTCAACGACAGGCACCGGGCGATAGCAATCATGTTTGTGGAACATTCTGTCATCAAGTCCTGCAGGCACTTGTTCTTTCTCTCTGTCTAGCTCGCTCTTTCCTCACTCACAGTCACACCCACAAAAATGCATGCAAACATATAAAAGATACGTTCAAATACACAGGTATTCACAAAAACAGGGCATGCTTTGTGTGCTCATTTGGGGTCACAGGTGGTTGACAATGTTATTGTTCAGGATAGCGTTAAATGATTTTTAATTATTGATGTTCATGTTTTGTCAGTTCTTACTTCACTACTGTACATCACTTACAGTCTGACATACAGAAGGTTCCAAAAGAATGAGACTATTTAAAATTTAATATGCTACAATTTATTCGCTCAATTCTCAATATTAGCAGCATAGTAAATTTGCTTAGCTAGAAGTATTGTAGAATCTTAAATATTTCAAATTCTTTAAACTATTTCCAATTTGTTTTTGAACGACATTTGCAATGAAGTTTCAGATTTTTGGACCTCATTGCATCTGTATTTGAAGAAGAAAAGTTGTTTTTTCCTCTCTTTTTTTAAAGTTAATTTATAATACTGTTTTATATTGTATATATTTTGCTTTGTGCACTGAATTATTATATTATATATATAATAAAATATTACATATATAATAAAATATTACCCCAGGTATATGCTGATCTTTTAAAAAATACCTTTACCTTTAAGTTAGCATCAATTTCATAGACTAAATTATGAAACATCATACTGCGATCATACTGCCTTGTCTGTTTGTTGATTCTGGAAACGTGTCTAAGAAAAGCTTTTATGTTTCTGAGAGTTGATATGTCAAGGACGTTCTCAGAGCTGGCAACTGCTGATAAGGAACAAACAGTTGCAAATTCCATAATTATAAAAAGTAAACTTGACAGTCCTCATACAGTTCCACAGTTTATGTGAAATATGCAAGAGTTTGCAGCCAGCCAAGCCTATGAAGGATAACCTTGCAATATTGTCTGGCAACCTCAAGTGGTGGTTTCATCAGCAGTGAAACAGCGCCATCAACAGGCATAAAAGAAATGCACCAAGGAATATTTCACCCAAAAATAGTAATGATCACTTTTTTTTACTCATGTCATAACAATCTATCAACCATATGGTGTTATCTTTTTATGTTGAACACAAAAGCGATCTTTAAAGACGTCATTGACGTGCACATGCATGAAACAGGATACAGGTTCAGAACAACATGCGGGTGAGTAAATAATGACAGAATTTTTGTTTTAAGCTGAACTATCCCATTGTCATAAAACAGAGGGCGGGTTTAGCTACATAATGTAACTCACCTCCTCAATCATGGTGTCTATAGTGTCAGACAGCTCGGTTTTAGTGGCTTCACTGGCCACCATGTTCCTCAGCCTTAGACTATATTCCCTCAACTGCAAGAAAACAAACAAACAAATGCAAATCATAAAAGCGCTTCAAAGGAAAAATATGTTACAGAACGTGTTAAATTATATAAGACCATTCTAGGGGGACAACGGATCACAAAACTCATTATTGGATCATATTACGTTTTTTTGAGTCATGGATTGTTTTTTCAGATCTGTTAATTTCAGAAAATTAAATATACATATTAGAGGAAAAATAAAA
Organism: Phoxinus phoxinus; assembly: GCF_949152265.1. Lineage (NCBI taxonomy): Eukaryota > Metazoa > Chordata > Actinopteri > Cypriniformes > Leuciscidae > Phoxinus > Phoxinus phoxinus. The sequence goes on along the minus strand of NC_136879.1, from coordinate 25,956,545 downwards.
AATAATTAAATAAAAAATGTTGCCTTTTAAATACTTAAAAATAAGTTTAAGTACTAAAATGACTAAAACTGAAAATTAAAGTAAAGCTAAACAGAAAAATAATTTGAAAAAACTAATAAAATGGACAAAAGCAGAGAAAACTTGAAAACCTAAAATGTAAACATAAAAACGAATTAAAAATTGTAATAGTATATAAATAATGCTTAAATAAGAATGGTTGCCTTTAATTCATCTTTTCTGGCACACTATTTCATATTTGTTTAAGTTCTTTATTAAATGTCACACTGCCCAAAACTGCCATCTTCCTCAATTATCTAAGGGAAGTGACCTCAGTGACATTCTCCTCTGCTCACCCGGTGAGTCAAAGAGTGCTTCTATGATGGAGTCAGCAGCTCATACACAGCCACTAAATCCTCATTCGGTAAATGTCAACATAAAAGCTTGAGAGGATACAACGCTGCTGACTGAGAGCAGCTTTCAAGGGTTGAGCGTAACTTCAAACCCACCTTGTGATTGAGGATATCGTTCATTCTACGGGAAGCCTCTGAGCTGTGAGACTCGGGGAAGCACTTCTTAGGGACGACACCGTATTTTTCTGAAAAACACATTTCAGTTTAAATGCACCTCGAAAGTGAAGAACTTAAATTCATATTTTTAAACCAATTTTGGTCTGAACTGAAGTGAACGATATGGATATCAATGATCACTTATCAATTGAGAATAATTACTTCCCCTGAACAAATGTGAGTTTAGTTGCAACAGTTACTAAACTGACCAATAAGGTTAACCAGCATATCCCACTGTCCGCCATCATTGGTAGGATTTGATAGCAGGAACTGAACCAATCTGCCATCTACTGACTCCTTCCGCTGGGCTGTCTCCACACAGGCATGCAGAAAATAATAGCACCTCTCCACCTGACACAAAAACAGAAATACACATAATCAGGGGGTGTGTACCATCAAGGTGAAGGGGCAAAGAGGGGACACAGTGGGCCACAAACATCCAGGGAACACAATACATCTCACACAAAAAGAGGATTTACTGGACCTTTACCATTAACACAATGAGAGAAGGCGAAACACAGCAAAAACAACACACAGCAGAATTATAACCTTAGAGCCTGGTGCAAATAAGTAGTTAATTCTCAAATTAAACATTGTTTTTGTGATGCAAACAAGGAGTGGTAACACTGACTTACCTTATCCCAGAAAAAAAGATAAGACTGACTGAATTCAAATTCTTCAATGTTAAACTTCTTCATGAATGGAAGACGCATGACATTGAGGCATGAGAAGATCCAACATCTCCCTGATGGAAAAAAAACAAGCATAGACAAGTGAGTCAAAGTGGTCAAACCTGACAAGGAAGCATTTAAACTGTATTTTCAGCCATATGGACCATTTTCATAGACGTGGTGGAGGATATAGGCAACAATTAACATTTAATCTAGTTTTTTAAATATATATTTTCATTTTTTTATATTAATAAAAAAGATACACTATCAGTGAAAATATTTGGGGTCGAAACAATGTTTTTGAAACATTATGCCTACCAAAGTCTCTTATGCTTATGATCAAAACAGTATTATTATTAAATATTATTACTCTTTAAAATATCTGTTTTCTATTTGAACATATTTTGATCACCATTATTTGATGCTTAAGAAACATTTCTTATTGTAATCAATGTTAAAAACAGTTGTACTGCATAATATTTTTGTGTAACCATGCTAAAAAAAATTATACAGGAGTTTTGAACTTCACAGAAGTTTTCGGTTACTATTACCATTTAATTGATTTACGTAGCTAGACTTGATATGACTGACACTTCCCACTCAAGTGGGCCTACATCTTTTTGAACATATGTCAGATGCACGATTCATGTGCACAACTTTATTTTAGTGTAGGTACCTGAGTTTTTCTGGTTGGTAACAGGTTTGCCCTCTGTGGGAATGCTGTGCTGGAAGATGTGTACAGTGTCCTGGACTGTCTGCCGATGCAGACACACCTCTAAAGGATCAATGCAAGTCGAGACGTTCTGGGCGAGCAGGTATCGAGGCTCCGACCGGAACCGCTTGACAAAAGCTGATGCTTTCTCCAGACTCAGGCCTGGGCAACAAACAAGGACACAACACAAAACAAGGGCTCACAGTTTACAGTCAAACAGGGACAGTGACAGAGTGTGACACTGCCCATTTACTTCCACATAACATTCACTAGCATTTTCATGAATGAATCAATTGCATAATCATGAATGGTGAAAGAAATGTGATCTATATGACTCTCTTTTTTCCCATAGGACACAAAAGAGGTTAGACATAATGACAGTGTCAGATTCTGCCTGAAATGATTGACAGCCAGCTCTTTTGACTTGAGTTTGACTCCCTTCATTGTTTCTGGAGTTTGCCGGTGTTTAGCTTATCTTTCACTCTATAAATCTTTCCATTTCAAATAATTACACGTAAGCACTCATTTTAACCCATACAAAGTGTCACTCCAGTGATTTAACTCGAGCAAAAGCCATCAAGAGTTTAAAGTCACATCTTTGCTTAGTCACTTTCAGCTGTAGTAGTAAACAGCTCGGGCTAGTTAGCCACACAATGCTACTGCATTCACATCAACATGTGTGAAGCTCTGAGCCCTCAGCCCGCACCGACGATCAGCGAGAGACAATATTTACACATACGCACCAGTGTCCATGTTTGCAGGTAAGGAGAGGAGGTGTTGGAGTCTGATTTGTAAGTCTTTGTTTATTTCATTCGCCGACAGCCAGTCAGTCCGTGCGGAATTCCGGAAACAGGAAATCCAGTGAAATCGCGTGTCTTTCTGTCGAGGTTGCCATATCTGGGGAAAACCCTCCTTTCTGATGCTTCAGGAGGGCACATGTATTTTTGATGAATAGGCCATGGTATTTGCGTGGTACTCGTACTCCAGGTTAATTTACACGAATAATCTTAAACTATTATGTACTTTAAGTTTTTTTATTTTCTAACATTAGGCTACTCAGCGAGTTTAAAAATAAATAAATAAATAACTTGATTAAACCTCTTCAAATGACAAACTGGCATTTTCTTTGGTAAACACGCTCGCAAAAAAAATCCAAGCAGCATACACTGAAAAAAACATTATATATATTTATATATAATTTACAAAAGATAAATAAATAAATACCGAAATATAAATGCAAATTAGACCTTTTCAGTTGCTTAAGGATTACTTTTTTAAATGATTAATTATTTAAATTAATTAAAAATATTGAATAGGCTACCACAAAACTTGGAGCAAAATTAAAAAATCTACATTTGTGTAAATAAACTATAATCAAAATGTTTTACACAAAAATTAAACAGTTCCTAATCCTAACCTTAATAAAATGTTAACTGACAGATTCTGTCAAACTAAATTTGGCTATATCAGCTGTATCAACAGCAAAATATTCTGCTATTTTTTCATGGTATTTTGCTATTTTTGCAACTTTGATATTACAACCATTGAATTAGCTAGTTTGGGATAAAATCTTGTCTATATAAAAATATAGTGTTTAATAAACACATTTTGTATCACCTTTTGATTTGGAAATGTCACAGTGGAACAAAAGAGTTCGCTTAGGAAAGTTTTGAGTAAACTTCTTTAGCCTGGAAATCCAGACAATGGGGGAGATCCTTCCTGAAATTCTTAAATGAAAGGTAGTGTTGGTGTTTACTGAGCGGGTCTCAGTGATGATTCGTTATTTTTATATATATTGTTTTATTATTATTAGCCTATTATTATTGTTATCGTTATTGTTTTGTTTTTTTGTATTCATGTATATTGTGGGTGCTTTGTGTGCATGTTAAAACACAGGCAACAAAAAAATTTCCCATGGGGATAATAAAGTAATCTAATCTAAACTTAAAGAACAACATTTAAATAATAATAAAAATAATAGTATCATTATTTTCTCTTAGCTACAAAAACACGAGTCACAGACTAATGGTTGAGCTTGATGAATGCAGCGCTGCAGTTTCTCTATGTTGAGAAAATGGAATAAGATTATTTACTAATTGTCCAGCCATGTAGCCTATAACGCGTCCAAATTATTTTGTAATGGTGGAAAATCATTTGATAAAAGGACTGTAAATAAAAACTTCCATTACGTTTTTGACAACTAAAAGAGTTCATAATTAAAAATAGTTTTAATTTCAATTTCAATTTCAAACTTTATTGTCATATGCACAGGAAACAAATGAAATTCTTATTCTGTGAATCCTCCCAGCAACATCAGACATCAATTAGACACCCTACAACATAAATAACAAGTGACATAGACATCAAAGAGACATAAACAAAGTGCATGTATGTGCCATGTAAACATAAAAAATTCTAATTCAAAATAAAAATTTATTTCTAATAAAAATATAATGAATATGACATTTGATGCATTTAAAACTTTACCACTGGTTTACCACACGGCCCCTCCGAAGTCAATTTGTCACATGGTTTAATGGTTGTTGTTGTTTTATTATGGACTCTTGTTTTGTAGTAGGCCTATGTTGTTTTTCCTGTTCCTCATTTCTGTTTCCTGGTTGTTCCCCAGGTATGCTTTTCACAATTGTTTTATTTGTAATACTTTATCCTCAGCGGTTTACAAATGTTTTATGGAATATGCTTTTTTTGTATGTGTCCCTGGTAGTTAAATCCATGACACTGATGTTGCAAGCATCATTGTCACTATATCATTGTTAATTGGTCATGTTCATGTGTTTGTCCTTGTGTATTTAAGGCATTTTACTTTTTCTTTGGGGAGTTTCAGTTCTTGTGATTTTGATATTATTGATCTACCATTCTGGATTCTCATCTTGCATTGTTTAAAAAAAAAAAAGCTTCAACCAGATTCTCAAACTTTGCTCTAATTTGTGACATTATAGTGGTTATACATGATAGTGCTGCCATGGTCCTTGTTTTTTTTCTTCTTCTTTTCTTATGCAATGAGAAATGTTTCAGTAGGCTATTTTTCCAACTGCTATGACTAAAGGCCTACTTTCTTTGATGGCTTTGCCCAATAACCTTTCAGACTTTGCCCTGAAAGAAGTCTAACTTCTTTTAACTTTGGAATTGTAATAAGGGTGTGTGCCACTTAAGTCTGAAGTATAGTCAATCTTATTTCAGTAAAGCAAAGGTAACAAGGTTGAAGTCCATTACAAGGTAACACATCTGTGACATATCTGATTCTGCACACAGCAATAGTAGGCTATACCTTGTAATGGACTTCAACCTTGTTAGCTTTGCTTTACTTAAATAATATGTACTATATATATATAAGTATATGATAGTAAAGTATATATAATTCTATCATAATCTTTACAATTATAATCATGAAAACGAAGGGAAAATTTTCAAGCAAAAAAAAAAGATGTTGTGAAACATCTGCCCTCTTGTGGCTGTAAATGATACTGTCACATGAAAACTACAATGAAATGTGACTATTGTTTTGCCACAAGAGGACAGTAACCTTGCGTAACCTCCACAGCTGCACTGACTTGAGTAAATACAATGTTTCCTAATAGCTTTTTTTATTATCAATTCCAAGAACGTTGTTTTTTTTATAGTGTGGATGCTTTTACTGATATGGAACAATTGCTGTTGTGCTGTAGTTCATGTAGATGATGTGGATCAAAATATGAAGAGAGTTTGAGGACAGAATAAAAATGTGTATTAAATGTATTGTTAGATCTGTATTTAGAGTTGGCATGACGGTGTTTGTCGTCTCTGCAACCTTACATTCTGACAGGGATCACTGGACAAAGAAGCAGCTCTTCTTCTCAGTCTCTTTGACTGCTTCCACAATTCACCCACAAGATGGAGACTCTTGTGTGTGTCCCAATCTGACAAACAAATGATTTCATATTTATTATTCTAGCTGAGGCTGATATTAACAATGTTCAGGGAGTAACTCTGCATTCTCATTGGGTTTATTAGTTGTTTATTTGTAAAAATGACTTGATAATGATTCCAAAAAAGCTAGTTTGTGCCAGATGAATTTTCAAATACCCTCGTCTCCTTTTAAACCTGCATAGTGCCGTGTTGTTGCTCATAAATAAATGTGGAATTTAATGCCAGATGTTGCCCAGTCTGGCTAATTCTTAAGGTTTTTCTGTGTTAGTTGCAGAAACAATAGTGTGGGTGCTCTTCATAGAGAAGGGGGCAGATGGGGTCCCCTCTTCAAACAATGTGCGTTGCGTGGGGGAGGGTGAGATGCATTGAAAGTCATCCTTGACGAGATATCACCCTTTCACTTGTGTGACAGAGGGGGAAAACTGCACAGGTTTATGTGAAAGCTCATAAACCCATATTACAGGAATGGAGAGCTTTAGCCACCACCATCTGTCCGAAATTAACATTTGCGTGCAATGAGTTGCTGGTAAACAGAACGGGATTTTTGTTTTGCTTGTTTCATGGTATGTAAATATAGACTTATGAAGTCTATTGTTTATTTGTCAGATTGGGTGTATATATATGGTGCATATGAGTGTACATATCACACAGGAAAAAATATCTTCAGGAATATAAATAAGTACACTTTTTATATATATATTTTGTATATTATAGCCTATATATATATACTTTTTTGCAAGGATTATAGTAGAATAAATGAGTAAATATATTTGGCTTGTATTTAGTTCATGCACCTCATGAGGTTCCTCTGAGGTTTTTTCTTCTTCTTTTTTTCCTGTGGCATCTGCTTATATCGGTTAAATGTAACACGGATAAACCATAGCATATGTGAACATGATCTATGATTCTAGTCTGACTACATCCCCGATCCCATCCCTGTATTCGTCTGGATCTGTGGAAGCACACATCATTTTCAATACATGGGCTCATGTATCCTAATTCTCACATTACCGGTACTAAAGCTTTGTAGTTTAAATAAAATAATCACCCATTTTATTTCCTGAGTAATGAGCTTTTCTAGAATGTGACTGGTAGAATAAACAAAGCAACTGAGTTTGATTGTTTCACATTGATTGCATTTAATGGATGGCCAGACTCAAAAGAACACAAGTGTTTTATAGTCATTTATTTTACTCAATCTGCCCACTTTAAATAGGAGTCAAAGGTCTCAGTATCGGTTTGCCACATACCTCCACTCACACTGAGCATAGGCCTATGTATTTCAGATGACACTGGCGCACTGCTGAGTTTTTCCACAGAAATGTGAAATTGCGTGAGGTGGCTCTTTGTGTTCATGCAGTAGACGGCGCAGCATCACCTCGATGCGAATCTGGAATATAGAGAAGTGCTCGCCTCTGGCCCTGATGTGTTGACACAGGAGGAGTGTGAGTGTGTGACAAGAGGATACAGAGACTCTTACTGGGCACTGAGGACACTATATACTGTAAAATATGTTTGAACAACATCCTTTAGCTCATCCAGTTAACATCCATTCCTTTATACGAAATTTTATGATTTTATCTAAAAGTGGTTTTTATTAGTAATTTAAATTCAAAGTTGTCAAAAAAATGTGTAACCATTTCTTTTTATCATCTTTTATCAACCATATCTTTTTATTGTAATTGTTGCTTAAAATTGTACAGATTTCAGTTTTAGTTAAGTAGTATTTTGTTCATTGGTAGGCTACTAAGTTTTCAAAGCTCAAATACTGCAATAAGGATAATAATAATAAGGTAAAATTAAATAAATATATATATTTTAAATTACATTAAAACTACATAAAAAAATAAAATCAGATGATGATGATAATAATAAATAGTTATAGTTGATAATAATAATAATAATGATACATAGTTATTGTTAATAATATATGATATTAAAATTATATTAAAATATTCCTAATATAAAATATTTATATAAATATATATTTAATACATATTTAAATATATATTCAAATATAGGCCTATAAATATACAACATTTTGTCAACAACAACAATAATAAGGAAAAATGAAATAATAATACAATACATTTTTAAAAATGAAATTAAATAATAATGATGATGATAATAAATAGTTATTGTTAAGAATAATTATTAATAAAATCATAACGATGATGATGATAATATAGGTATTGTTAATAATAATAAAATTACGCTCAAATATACCATATATAATATATTTTAAACATATATATTTATTTATATATAATAACAACAACAATAATAATAGGCTAATTGTACCCTAATAATAATAATATACTCTGGTCAAATTCTTGGGTGTTAGACAGAGACGAGCTGCGCATTTAGAACTACGACTTTTATTTTTCACAACCCTGTGCCTATTTTTCAATGATGCTCTCGCATTTTTATCACCACCACCTCCTCTTGTCTGTGTTGTCATGTGACAAGCAGGATTTATTCTTCGCTTTGCAGGAGAAAATCAAATCTCGACCAATCGCAGCTTGAGGGGGGCGTGTTAGTTCCTCCACATTTGACAGGCGCGCACTCGGCTTCGCATGACGTCACCCGCGGCTCCGCGCTCCAGCAGCAGAAACGCGCAAAGATGCTCTGAAAGCAAGACTGCAGCATCTCCGAGTCAGAGCCTACAAAAACATCGCATCTCCTTCAAGCGCTCGTCCAGCGCTTCAACACCGTCCAGCTCTATCTGCAGGGGTTTGCCCACCTGCATGCGGGATCCGCTGTTTTTCCCTTTCGACTCTTGTAGCCTACATTTCCCGTTGCTATTTATTATTCGCGCATCTTCCCAATTTTTAGCAGTTCTGCTGACCACTGAGGTCTCATATTGTTTTCAGCTGGAGAGCGCCATCGCAGAGCCACGAGTGAGGACGTTTCCCACATCACTTGTTATTAATAATATCAGTAGCCTACAGCCTGAGCAAAATCGAGCCACTGGATATCGATGCGTCTTTCATTCTGTATCTAGGCAGCTACGGAGGATCGACGCACCCCAAACATTCATATCATCGTGGTTTCACATTCAGAAACAACATATCTGCGTAGCGCGTGTAGGGGAAACGAGAGCGAGCCTAAAGCTTCTTTATAAAAAATGATGGCCGGTGGGGCAGTGCAGCAAAACGGGATTTTCTCCAATCCGCATCATCACAATCAACCGCCGCACATGGAGTCTGATCCCCCCGATTCCCGCAAAAGACCCCTGGAGACCCCGACGGAGGCCAGCAGCACCAAACGCACAAACACAGGAGGTAAGAGCCAACTGCTGTCTACATAGGCAACTCACTTGGCAATGAATTAGCGACTCTTCCCAAAGACAAGTGCTTTGATGTAAGTCCCAATGGGAAAGATGAAAGCAACATCGTTCATGGCATATTCATTCATTTTCGATTTCCACGGAGCATCTCACCATTTAACGTGGTCATGCTTCACCGGACATGTGCATCTGAGATTTTAAATTCATATTTACAGTTCGCGTCCATTTTAAGTGACCCTGAATTGGTGGTTGCGTCTACAACGCACTTAGACCGTCGTTTACCAAACACATCCTCAAGTATTTCTAAACGAAAGGCTTATGTATGGAATAACCGGGTTGTGTATTTCTAAATATAGACTAATATCATGAGCACATACCTAAACATTAGAAAACATGGCTCGTTTACACGCATCCTTTATATCACCACAGATGACCTTGCTCTGGTGCCTTGAATCTATATATTCTTTTATATTTAAAAATTGGCCCTGAAAACTCAAATTATGCATGATGAACGATAATATAATATTTGGATGAGAAATACAAATACAGTGATAATAATTGTTATACCAATTGTATTTATTAAGTCAGTTGCAATATATAATATAAAATGTTTCTCAAAAATTTGTACACATTTGCATGCCTCACTTGCATCACTGATATTCGAAATTTCAGAATGTATTCAGTGCTTGAATGTGCACTGGATCCTTCAATATTTTACTGTAGTCTATTGTTTATAGCCTACTGGACCCATGCTTGCTTGTTTATTATGCATTCCGGCAGATGCCCTAAGAAGTCTTGTGTGCACTACACTTGTCTGCTAAACTGTTTTGCAGGCTAGTCATCGAATGAATCAGTTAAAAACAAAATAAGCTTGTATTTCGTAACTCTTAACTGTTTTCGGCCGATGGATCTTAGTTTGTTAGCTGATAAAAAGTGTTAAACACTGTTTTTCTGATCTGTGACGATTAAATCCCCATTAAACAGGAAATCTTATAAATATTATTGAGGTCTTTTTGAACTCTGTGACATTTAAGGCAGAGCATTTTGATATTTGCAATATTAACAATATATCTCAACTGATTGGCTGAGGTCAATATTTGTTTTCACTAAAGGCCAACATTTTTTTTTAAAAGTGCAAGAATCTCTTATTTCACTTGCTAAAGGGTTTTAAAAAAAGAAAGAAACAAGTGTAGTTCGAGTTATAGGGTTAATAATGGCGCATAGATGAAGTGATTGGCGGATGTTTACATGTGAAAGAATCGATGCTGAAAGCGTAATGAATTGTCAGTCAGAAGAAGCATGCTGGACCCGTGGGAGGCATAACCTGCAGATCCATTTGCTCAAATGAAAAGACTTTGATGCTTAAGAGATCTAGGCTTCACTGGAATTTATTTACCAAGACAGATTATTCTATGGGGTTCTCACAACTATGGAAGGGAAATTTTAATATTGTCATTTCCAGGCCTGCAAATGACAAAGAAATGAATACAATCTTGAAATGTCATGGAAGGATAATGGCAGTTTCTATTGGTAACTAAATACAATTTTGTGTTGTTATGCTTAGCTATCAAAAACCCTTAAAACCCTTAGCCAGTTACGTAGTATAAAAAACAATGGAAATGTATTAACCAAAAGCTGTAGAATCCATGATTCTATTAAAATACTCAATTTATTCAAAATAATGTATTTATATTATTGGATGTATTAATATTACAAAACAGTTAACTTAATTTAGTATTGTAATATGACATTGTTGCTCTATGTTTAAGCATATATATTTATATGAATTAATCCATATTTTTTTAATTGAAATAATTTTTTATTATTAATTTAGTGTTTTGTGAGTTGGTAAGACATGTTGATAAATATGTGGAAGGAAATTAATATTTTTATTAAAAGCGTCAAATTAGTCAAATCAGTCATGTAAAAGAGATAAATACGTGGTTGTATGTTTAGAGTCGACATTTACCCGTAGTTTCCACTTTGTGGTTCATATTTAAACACCAGCAGTTAAACAGGCAGATCTTTGGCCAAGTTAGTGTGAATCTGAACCATTTATGTGGATTTTTTTTTTTGACAACTTTTGAGCATATAGCATACTGCATGGATCCAGCTTAGCATACTGAAAACGGGAAAAGCAACGCACAACAACAGTCCTACAACAATAACAGGTCTACTTTGTTTTCTCTCATTAAACATTTACTCTTTGATTTAATGTTTTCACACATGTAGGATTAGTTTCATATTTTGTATGACTTGAGTATTGTTTGAACTTTTTTTTAGCGGATTAAATCATGATGTGGCAGAAGACGAAGGATTGTATCTTAAAGGCTGCCTAAAAAGAAAGTTATAGACATTAAGGTGAAAGTCAGTTGGCTTAAAAACAAGAATAATTTTCCTGCCAATTGATCGTTAAGGCTTCTCGACTCTCCACGTTCCCGAGCTGTCTCATAAGATGTAATGTTTTAATTTTGTAAATGGATGAATTGGCACAGGACAGTGCTTCCATTTACAAAAGGTTGTTTTAGGGGATATATGTCCTAGCTGGACGGCGTGAGGGGACTGTCTGTGACCCTCTGAGGCCGCAAGAAAACGTGGAAGTGTGTGTGTGTGTACAATCCTGTGTTGGTTTTACTATATAAAGACATTTTCGGATGCTGCTCGGCACCAGTGAGTTGTTTCTTTTTTAGATTCTCTCGCTTGTGCATTTCTACCCGCAGGATGAGAAAATAGACGCAGGATCCGTCTTCGAAGGGTTCGTTACGTAAACATGATTTGCCAGCTGTGTTTGAAGATTCAGACATTTATACGGGGGACCAATAACCGATTCGTCGCTGTCGCCCACCTTGTTCACTCACATCCTACAATGCAATACTCCCACCAGTTTTCAGATTAAGTGCACAGTTTTTTTACAGCAGTTTTTTGATAGGCTCAGCAGAAAATGCATTTAGGGTGCGCTGCGTTGTGCTACCCCATCATTTGTTTGTTTCGCCTCTAATCATGATTATGGGTCGAGGCAATCGTTTCTTCCTCCTTCCCGGGTCCATCTCTCCCATCTTCCACCAATAGCGGCAAGTCATTGATTATCCATGCAACCCTCAGCCTATTGATCACCGTACGATCACTTCAAAATGAAGGGGGCGCTGCTTCAGTTTTTTCTTTAATGCACTGCGTCAAAGAAAAAAAAGAATCTCATGCAGGATGGCGAGGATTTGGGAGGGCGTTGTGAAAGGCAGCCCCACATTGGATGATTTGCTCGCCTCTCTCGGCTTGTCTGCCGTGGAATGGAGGACGGGACCTGAGATGAATATGGATGAGATGAATGAAAGAAGCAATGCGAAAGCTTTTCTTCGAGCCTTCGCGCTTGTTAGAACAAAGCATGCTGCTTTCTCTCACGTGCAGCAGAAAGCGAGGAGTATGTTTGCAATGTTTATATCGGAAGCCATTTTGGTCAGGCAGTTGCTTGGACAGCCATGCAGGGAAAGTGGTCCTTTCATCACTCCACTAAAATTAGATGTTTGTTTATGCTTAAGCAAAAATGGTGTCTAACCCAATGATGAATTTGAAATCTAATGCAGTATAAATCTATTTGTCAAAGACTAAAAATCAAAAGCAAATGAAAACAAAAAAACAAATTATTCATTGCTTTGTGTCTGTTTTTGAAAGGCCCCCAACATAAGCTCTCAGGAACCTTCAATTCTCAAGCTGACGTTGCTTATTCTGAACCACGGGTCTCTTGGGAGTCTCTTGCAACCAATGATTTGTGTTTACACCATTACACCCACTGGCTTATTAATAACCATTTGGGTGTTTCTAATTATTCTGACTTCTCAGTGCGTATAATCATAGATACATGCAAGATGAGGACTTAAGATATGAAGTAAGTTGGAGGAAAGAAAAACAGCATACCAACTTGTTCTTGTTTTGTTCCCGGTGTTGCACAATGGGAGGGACTCATTTCCCTCAAAGGCACTGCTACGGATATGCGTGTAGTGTAATCCACAGATTTTTCTCAGCCAGGGCTTTTGTGTTGACAAGTGACAGGAAATATGCTTGATCCAACTCAAACTTGGGCTGTTGATGCTCCATGTTTTAGAAGAGAATAAACTGAGAATGCCTTTTATTCTGATGTACTGATTATGATTGAAATATGCTTCTTTAAAGGAATATTCCAAGTTCAAGTTAAGCTAGATTGACAGCATTTGTGGCAATATGTTGATTTCTTTATTGACTAGAAGCAAAAATCAGTGAGGCACTTAAAATGAAAGTGAAGTAAATTTAAAAGCAGAAACATGAAGCTTAATATAAAAGCACTTACATGAGTTCTTGTGTTACAGTTATTTTAGGGGTTTAGACATTTCATGGCAACTAAGTTGAAAAATTGGAAATAACTGCACACAGAAAAGTTTATTAAGGGGTTTTCCCACACTAAAATCAAGTGTGGGTTGTGGCTATACTATTAAAACAGTGATTATTTCAATGTTTACAGATTGGCCCTCTGTACTAATTTGTTTCTTTAAAAAAAAATTAAGAATAAGTTAATCCATTAATATTTGTGGTAATCAACATTATGCCACAAGTGCTGTTGTTAATTGATTTGAACTTGTATTGAACCTGAAATAATCTTTGAATTTACAGTGCCATTAAATGTAGAACAATTCAATGCCATTGCACATTGTTATCAGGTCAGGTTTAATTTAAAATAATGGTGAAAATAATTGGAAACCAAGAAGTCATTATTATAAAGTTCATGATTACAGCATCTTGTATCTTTATCCATGACGTCAACATTCACAATCACAAATTAGGAGGTTTGAAGGTAGACTCTGTCATTGACTCTGTCATGTTTCACTTTGTTTTGTTTTTCTATCTGACATTTCCACAAAGATTAATTTTCTCATTCACATTCTTTTAGAGAGATGCAACCAACCGGCCATCCATGATCCTCCATTTTCATCAGATTTTGTCGGATTTCACGGTAATGTTTAATTTTCTGCCCAAATTACATACAGATCTTGTTATCTGCAAACCAGAGTCTACTTTTACCGTTTTTTTCTTTATTATTTTTTCACTACATAACCGCCACAAATGCTTTGTAATATTTTGCTGCTCATAATTAAAGTAAAATGTGTAACCTTTAAAACAGCCTAATATTGTTCTGAAAATGTGATGCTTGACATAATATCTTGTGTCTAATGTGTTACATTAATTAGAGTAGATAATGTCAATTATAGCCAGTCTGTATGCATCCGTGATCCAATTTATGACAGACTTTTGTTAGATGCTTTTTGAAGAGAGAATACTAATGTATGCATGATACACATTATTTATGAACCCCACGCCATATTAATCAAGGTTAAATTTAGACTCATCCAAATCAAAAGGAGGACAGTCTTAGCTCTGTGAGAAATCTGGGTCATTGCAGAAAAGCATGTATCCGTAGTGTTCTGTAGACACAGTTTGAACCGCCTATTCATAATGTGTGAAAACAACAGCAATTTTTAGTATGCGAGTGAAAAATCTGGACTTGTCATTTAGAGCTGTTCATGAGCCTAGTTCTGAGTACATTTATTTATGTCGCAGTAAACCTCCATTATTCCCTTGTTGTTTATGTAACTCATAATCTGGTGGCATCCAGCACTAGTGTGGCTAAATATGAGACTTCTTTAGTTAGAGATCCGCTTCATTACACATTCAGATCCATTGGCATGTGATTCTAACAAGATTATCTCAAGAAGACTTAAAGATTTGTTAAAATCATCCCATTGCCTATACTGTTAAAGGTATAATTCACCCATAAATATACTCAGCCTCATATCGTTCCAATCCTTTATGACATATTTTCTTCAGTGGAACACCGAATGTGATGTTTTGAAGAATTTCCAGGCCACTATGTTAAATATAATAAAAGGAAAGGAGGACTGTGATTGTCAAGTTCCAAAATGACAAAGAAGCACCATGAAAGTATCACAAAAGTGGTCCATGTAACTGTACTATATTTTACGTCTTCTGAAGTCATAAAAGCTTTGTGTGAGAAACAGACATTAAAATGGAATTTGCTTGTTTAAATTATGTCAGAATCGATAAGAATCATGCTGTCAGAGTCAGATCTTTTCAGTTAATCAGTAGATCAAGTTCACAAAACCAATCTGAGAGATTCTTTCATGAATCAGATTCGAATTCAGTTCTTTAATTCAGTTCACTGAATCACTGATGCAGGCTCATCATACCGGCTCAGTGGAGTCGTCAATTGTCAGTGAATTACCAATTAAATTTCAGTCAGTTCGCCACACAAACCTGCGCACAAATCATATGGACTACTTTTATAGTGCATTGTTTTTCAAGCTCGAAATATCTCCGGTCCCCATTCATTGTAATTTACATGGAAAAGAGAGATCAGTACATTGTTTAAATTTACTCCATTGTGTTCCATTAAAATAAAAAAAATTGTTACGGGGTCCCGCACATGAAATACGAGTAAAAAATTAAATTAAAAAATGCATTAAATAAATGGGAATGAATTCTTAATTCATGGCCATAATATATACATATATATATATGTCCACATTTCATGTGCAGGAATTTTTATTTGCCTGAACTATCTCTAACCTTAAAACAAATCTGCTGTATTAATACTAACCCTCTCTATGATTTCCAGCTCAAAACAATCTGATCTGTGACGTCCATCTTGTTAACAGAACACTAACACTTCTCTTAATTTGGCTCACACGTAACTACAGACATGTGTCATTATTACTTTGTCAGTGATGCGGTTAACTCGGGCCTTCGACCAAAACATGCCACGCATCCCTGCCATCGTTGCTGTCCTTAGCTTGTTTGCTTGTCCAGTCTATATCATTTTTACCCAATCATCAGTATTAGGCTGCAACTGCATGTAGTTTAGCCTAGCCATCAGCCTAGCTTGACAAGATAAACTGCTTCTCCAGAATAACAATCTAATCTAAAGCGGCCGTCTTCTGGGAGCCGACACAGATTAATTGTGGTGGAATATTAAGCGCGTACCCAAGCGGCCCAGGCAGAGGGATACAATGTCATGTTAAAGTCACGGTGTAGGAACCATGTACTGTGCTTCTGCTGACCTGGATATGCTGCAGCCGGGTAGAGCCCAACAATAGATGAAGCACTTTACTGTCCCACCGCTGCTCCACTTTCAAGAAAACCTTTGCTGACCTTCCTCTAGAGGGAAGGGAAATCAGGATGTCTTGTGCTATATTTTATATGCCATGCTCTTCACTTGATATAAATGGCTACTTCTACACATTACAATGTCTACTGAAATGGAGTCTACTAATACATCTGTTGAAATTCACCCTCTCTTGCATTTATTTTGATTAACAAAATGTACCCTCATCCCTTTCCTACTTGCTTAAGTTGTAATTTTCTTGTACCTGCGCTGGAGTTTTTGTTCTGCTCTTGACTGTTAGCAGCCCTGCTTAACTTAAGCATTAATACTTGTGGTTCAGCTTTAATTACAACTCGTTAAGTCCACTGATCTTATTATAGTAGTCTTGTAGTTCTTTGCTGGTCTAGTATTTCAGCTTGACTTTTATTTATAGCTACCTTGTCTGATTGCCACTTAGGCAATATGTGCTTTTTCTCATAAGTCAGGCATTAAAGTGTCTAGCAAAAATGTGAATCTGCTCCGTGCAGCCATATTTTATCACCGTGAGGTCTTCACTTCAGTTTGCCAACTTGGTAATTGATGGATATTTCTGATCAGCATATGGTAGAGCTTTATATCATACTTTCTTTTTTTCAGATAACAATTCGATGATTTAGGCCATAGGAAATAAAGCTATTTAAAAATTCACTAGCAGCTAAAATTTGGATGCACTTTCTCATTCTTTATTACTTTATTTTACAGTAAAGTCGTTAAATCTATGATGTAGCACAAATGGAAGCATGAAAATATCAAAACGATCTTATTTTAGCTTCTTTAAAGTAGCCAGCCTTTGCATAGATTACAGCTCTGCACACTCTGGGCATTCAACCAAATTCATGAGGTGCCACCTGGGGTGCTTTTTAAACTGTATATATTATTAAAGAAGTTCCCATGTATACTATGCACTTGTTGACGGCCTTTCCCTTCACTCTCCCTGCTAAAATTCATCGATTTTAAAAAGTCATTAAAATATTAGGTTGTAGACGTAATTTAAATTAGTCTACAAAACGAATTGCATGCATTTTTTAAATCTTAAATTGAAAAGTAAATGTCAGATTACATAAAAAAAAGTTTAAATCCATTGGAAATATTATTATTATTATTATTATTATTATAAATGTCAGATTAATGTTTAATTTTCTTTTAAATCTATTGCAAATATTTATTATTAGTAGTAGTAGCAGTAGTTAGTATTGTAAATGTTAGATTACAGTATATGTTTTTTTTATTAATCTATTGCAAGTTGACATTTGTTTGTTTTGTGTACTTGTTTGTTTATTGTTATTGTACATGCCAGATTTTAGTAAATCTATTGCAGAGTTCATTTTTTTTCTCTTTCTCTTTTTCCAGAGGAAGGCGAATATTTCTTAAAGGTGCTGATTCCAAGCTACGCCGCAGGCTCCATCATTGGCAAGGGTGGTCAGACTATTGTCCAGCTACAGAAAGAGACAGGGGCCACCATCAAGCTGTCCAAATCCAAAGACTTCTACCCGGGTAAGTCTCCTAATTCCAGAAAGCCCTGAAGGGAACCCTCATCAACCTCCTCTTGTTTACTGCTCTACTCTACCATTTTAAAGCACCTGGATTGCTTTATATCTTAACTAATCTATGCTATTAGTCTATGCTAATACATTACCAAAGGAACCTCGTTCTTAAAGTCACTGCGACTCGTGCTTAATGAGAATCATATGGGGCGCTGTCACCTTTGGGCTTGCGGCCACACCATATGGCCTTTATCAGATCTCAGGTTGCACATAGTGCCAGATCAAGTGAGGACAATGAGCTGAGAGACTCAGTATGGAGTTCAGTGCTCAAATGAATGCCGATACAACGTTTGAATGCTCCTTTTCTAGCACTATTAATATTCAGAGAGAAGAAGAGAGATGTTTTGTGTCTGTGTGTGTTGGAATTCTTTCAGATGTTTTTAGGGATGGGGTGACAGAGGAAACGAGAAGTGGTGGGGGGCTTCTGGGCTCTTACTTAAAAGGGCTTTGTGCGATTTGCTCATCCTCCCATCGTTGGCATGTCCAACAGGGCACCTCTGTCCCTTTTCCCTTGGGATGCAGAGCACAGAGCGATGGCCAGCCATGGCAGATGCCAAATGCAAGACACCTCCTACCCACCCCCTCCCTTTTCATTGGTTTTGGCAACCTTGAGTGCTCCAATGTCTAGAGCGGGGGGTTGTGATGGCTACTGAATTCAGGGAGAGGAACGTAGGCGAGAAGTTGCCGGTGCTGTGCTAGGTTGTTCGAGTGCTTAATGGGGGGTTCTTCCTCTCCTGTGAAGGGGGCATCTGTATGGAAATTAGCTTGAGCTTTTCCTTGGGTGCGAGTCAAAAGATCCACCTGCTGTGCCGCTCTCAGGGTGGGGAAGGAGGGAACTCTTTCCCTTTTCAGGAGAGAAGTGTCCGGTATAACTAAATCACTAAACTGTTTTAGGAAGCACATCACATCTCTGAAGACATCATCTGTGATAGAAGCCACACTGGCATTTAATTTTGGACAAAGCAGCGCTGGCCAGAGGCATCCATTATTTCTGCGGAATGAATTTATTAGTTGTCTTCGCTCCAAGTATAGCTCCTGCAGCATTTACTGGGAAACGGCCATATTTGACTACAACCTTGCATCTGTAAAGAACACTGTTCCATCTTAAAGACACCACAAGAGACTGCTAAATTAAATGTAGTTTCAAATGTTGTCGTTTTTATCAATTCGCAATGCATGCAAATGCAGAACATAAAACTAGATGTTACAGTTGCAGCTCACACAAAAATGAAAATTCTGTCATTATTTACACACCCTTATGTCTTTCCAAACCTCAATTGCTTTCTTTCTTCTGTGGAATACAAAAATGGTGATGGTGAACAAATTATGACAGAATTTTCATTTTTGGGTAAACTACCAATTTGAATGATGTTACCCCTAAATGTATTATGTTGTAATTTTTTATTAAATAGCATGCAAATTTATGCAAATGCATAAACAGGATGTTAGAGTAAGTATCCACTACTTAAAAGGATAGTTCACACAGCAATTAAAATTCTGTCACTTAAATTCATCCAAACCTGTATGATTTTCTGTCTTCTGTGGAACATTAAAATGTATCTATTTTATTAAAATGTGTCCATGCAAAGAACATCAATGGGTCCAATGCTATTTTGGACCCCACTGACCTTCATTGTATGGACAAAAAGTAAAAAAACATTCCTCAAAATATGTTCTATTCATATGTTCTTTTGTTATGAGGGTGAACAAATGATCACAGAATTTTATTTTTTGGGTTAATTGCTAAAAAAAATACTTTTAATTTAAAGGCTTATGTTCCACAGCCATTTGCATGAAAAAAAACTGCACTAAAAGTCAATTTTTTTTAAAGCACAAGATTCGCTCAATTTTTCTCACACATTATTTTCAGAGTCCAGAGAGTTGCATCATCCTTTTTTTCTTTATGATTGGCCAGCGCTCTTCCTCTCAGGTTTCCTGACAGTGTGTACATTCTGACTTTTCCCTGTCCAAGTCACTGATCCCCATCCAGCCTCTGTCCCTTTCAGCAGTATGTAGCACAATATTAAAACTCGCTCCTAATCTAGCACTGGGATTGCAGTTTTCAGTGTTTAATACCCAGAGAGTCATGCTGTCCTCCCCCACACATTATCAACATTACTGATTTCTCTGCTGTGTAATCTGCTTAAGACCTAAGCTTTGTGGCCAAAAGATGAAAAGCCGCAATATTACAAATCTAGGGGTAGAAATTAGATTTCTGTGTGTTCATATTATTTGTTTTTGCTCCCTTTCTTCAGCCTCATTCACTCACATTTTTATTTACGATGACCTTTAGTGTTGCTTAGTTTAATTCAAGCTGAGTCATCTTGTGAAAAAGAAGTAAACTTTGCGTTCTTTTACAAAGTGTACTTAGTACGGAAATAATGTACTTTAAAAAAAAATTCCCAAGTGAAAATGTAATGTAATATTTACAGACACTTGACTGCATGTTATTTGCAGTTAATTAGAGTCTTATAAATTTATATTAAAGGGCACCTATTATGGAATTTTGAAATTTACCTTTCATGTAGTGTGTAACATAGATCTAAGTGAACAAAAACATCCTGCAAAGTTTGAAATATGAAAGTGCACCGTATATAAAGTTATTGTCTTTCAAAAGTAAGAGTCGACTCTGAGTCATTTTTATGAATCGTTAGAAGACCGAAGCTTTTTCTCTGACTAGATGACGTCAACTTGTCAAGTTATTTGAATACGATACGCCCACTTATTGCGCTCCAAGGCCAGGGAAAACATCATGGCGACGACCGACGAGACGCTGTGTTCTGAAGTGCGACTCAAAAGCAAACCTTTTTCATCTGCCCAAGGAGGAGCATTTGAAGACTAAGTGGCTACAATTCATATATACAACTATACCACAGAAGTATAGTCCGAGCCTTGTGCTTTGTTCGCGCCATTTTGAAGACGATTGCTTTTTAAATGCAATCTAACATGGATTCGCGAGCCGGCTGATATTGAAGGAAGGTTAATTTCTAAGTGTATTTGCATCAGCTTCCTCATCCGTATCACAACCTGTAAGTGCTATTAATAATTGTTGCATTTATGTTTTATGTAGCATGCTTAATAATTATTTTGTTTGTTGAGTAAGCACCGTTTAGCTTCTAGGTCTTCAATGGCAATTGTATTGAGATATGTGAAGTGTTTGTCGTTGTTTTCGGAGTTGTCTTAAAGAATAGAGTAATACCTCGTAGTAACGTAACTGCATTTTTTTTTTTTGTAAAAACGTTATGTTTATGCATCGGGCTAATGCAAACAAAGACTGATTGTGCTTTTACAATATGAACTCTGGGCTATGCTCGCTAACATAACATTAAATTCTTTATCTTATTTTAATTTTTTTACTACAAACTACAAAGCAGTGGACTATAATCATTATTATAACACAATTTAATTGATAAAAGCATTATTGTACTCCGTGTTAAACAATAAGTATTATCTCTGTAAACACTGCTGGGTCATCTGACCAATCGCAGATTAGCGTCGCGCAAAGGAGGGGTTTGGAAAAACGAGTCGTTGAACGAATCATTTGGGAGTCGGTGAGCAAATCAGGTAAAAATAAATGCATATTATACGAAAACAAAAGTGTTTTTTGACATTGCATGCACGTAAAACTGTTGTTGGGGACTCCCTAAACAACATTAGGAACATTTTAAATGTCATAATAGGTGCCCTTTAAATGCAATTAGTTCAAGAGTACATTTTGCCACTTAATTAGGACTTACTTAATTAGTATATCTATTTATTTTATAGTTTATTTGATAGTATATCTAATTATTTTTGAAATAATTGTCTTTGCAATATGATTCAAGTGTACTGCCAAGTATTTATAGTAAACTAAAATATACTCTAATGTAGTCCTGTATTTTTTGTAATATTAATTTTTTTTAAGATATTGTTGTCTAGTACATTTAAAATATTTACTTTAAATGTAATATTGAATAACACACTACAAAAAATTTAAATCATGTATTTTACATGTGTTTTAGTATGTTAGTCAACACATCAAAATCAGTACACTTTAAAGTACAATAAAAGATTGTCAAAACAATGTACTTTAGAGTAAATATTTTAACTTTACAAAGTATAATTAAAATATACTATTTGCAAGGACGTACACTATTGGGCATTTATGTTTTTGGATGGTGTTTCTACAATGTTTCATGTAAATACCATGATATATATCAAAGTACCTTGTAATTATCATCACTGTGGATACCACCACAGAATATTTTTGTAAGGGATTGCTAACACTTAAGGTTTATGATCGTGTTAGCCTTTATTGCTACTAAATTAGCAAATGTTAGCAAGTAATTATGTGACTTTTGTTTGTGACTTGGATTCGGCCTGTGGAGGACGTATAAACTTAAAAGAATCACACTCGAGGAGTGTTAGCCTATGTTTAGAAGGTGAAGTCGCTCACTATGCTAGTTGCTCACTATACTACTTGAAATTGTCAACTCCTAAAATGTCAATAGGCCTATGTCTTAAAGCTTGCGTGTTCTAATGAATGATTCAACACATTGTAGTGCTTGTTAATCAGTCTGTCTGTAAACTCCATTAGTGCTATGTGCTAGCCTACATGCTAATTGTCTTTAGCATGTAAAAGAGCCATTGTCAGAGGCGGCGGGATAGTCGGCATCTGGGCTGTGGAGGAGAGACGAGGTACCCTTAATCCCTGTGGCTTTGTTTTCTTTTTCAGGGACGTGACGTCATCTTCTGTGGCCGCTAGCCCTCAGTGCCAGCCAGTGCCTGAGACTCACACAGTCAAACCGTCTTATACAAAAGAGCCTTGCTTTCCAGAGCCAGTTTGACCCGAGTCTCATCATAGACAGAGCGATATAGAGAGAAACACTTAGCGAGGGGGATGATGGGAGTGATGGCGCAGACAGTGATCTTGAAAATGATGAAGATGCTAGGACATCAAAGTACATTTGTGATATAATTAGCATGTTGCCCACTTAGCCTGCTGACGCTTCCAATTAGGCATGACTAGACCTTTTTCAGTGATCATCAGGAAGATCTTTAGAATGTGACTTTTCTTTCTTTCTTTCTTTCTTTCTTTCTTTCTTTCTTTCTTTCTTTCTTTCTTTCTTTCTTTCTTTCTTTCTTTCTTTCTTTCTTTCTTTCTTTCTTTCTTTCTTTCTTTCTTGAATTATATTGAATCTTCATCATAACAATTGAAATATAAGACATACAACTAACTGCATTTAATATATATTCCAATTCTAATACATTTTTATTGAATTTTACATCATAATTAAGTGTCCGAAAAGTATATTCTTTAAGGTATGTTATTTAAGTACTCTTTTTAGAAAATCTAATGTGTAGATCTTTTTCACAAAGGTAACTTCCTGGTTTCCCCCTCTCTTTCATTTATCTTTCCTCTTGGGTGTTGTACATTTGCTTCTGTAATGTGCGGCTTTTCCGTCAGATGTAATAAAAAACCTCAGAGGGACTTGCCATTAATAGAACACTGCAAATTTATTCCAGGGATCAATTTTTGCATCATGGGAGTGGTGCCGTGTCCTTTACTCCAGCCCTCCCCCTCGGCCGGCCACCATCTCTAGTGCATCTCTATGAGGCTTCAGTACAAATACTATTGATCGATCCTGCCCCTGCAAATAGACGGGATAAAGGATAAAATTCACCATGAGAACTGAAGAGAATAGCAGGTGGCTTCCCTTCAATTTTGAAAAGCCAATCTCCTTCCACCCAGGAAGTACACTGACTAAATCATTTTGATAATTTGCACCTCGATTCAATGGCGTCGAAAGGGGATGTGAGTAACAGAACATTAAAGTGCGATCTTTCGCATTACTGGCTCACAAACACTGAGGCTTACCTGCAGACCCACACTTAAAAAAAATGAAAACTCTGTCACTATTTACCTACCCTCATGTCGTTTCAAACCTGTATGACGTCCTTTCTTCTGAGGAACACAAAAAAAGATAATTGAATGAACATTGTGAAGTAAAAAAAACCTTTTGACTTTCATTTTATGGACTAAAAAAAACACAGATACGTAGTTGAATATCTCTATAGTCATATAGTGGCCTACTGATATGCTGACCGATATTGTACTTTTTTTTTATCACATTGGTCAATACATTTGTCTGTATGAACTGAGACTTTTGTTTTGCCAGAGACAACGAGACGCACAGGATTCTCCATTCTCCGTCTTCATTAGTTTACTATAATCAAGAAGTTACTATCTAAAATGTAAATCTTATCTATTTTATAAAAAAAATTAAAAAAAATATATTTTGAATATGATTGTAAATATATAAATATAATGTAAAATAAATATACATTTAGTTGCAGCATTTGTTATTTAATATATTTATATAAAATCGTGTGATATCATATATATCGGATTTATATCAGCCATCGACTCTCTAAGATATCGGTACATTTCTTAAAAAACCCATATTGGTTGACTACTACTGATATGATTATACAGGTTTGGAACAACATGAAATAATTTATTTCTTCTGTTATACAGAATAACAATTTCTTCTGAATTTCAGCACCAACTTCGACTGATTGACTGCTGAATTGACCTAAACTTTGTTTTAGAATCATATGTTAGAATCATCAACTCAATCAAAAAATGTGAAATACACACAGCTTTCTGAATATCGACCGATTCAGATCCTCCAACGGGCAGCAATTGCATGCGGTCCTGCTCGTCCGGAGCCAGTATTTCGCATGGCGCTTGTTATAATAGACATTCTCATCATGCAACATGTTTGGATTGTTTTTAATAGTCTCTCATGGAAACAGTAAAAACAAATGAGTTGATGTCAGTCCTAGAAACTGGAGCCAGTTATGAGATAACAGTAAACCATTTTCTAGATCTGAGAGCTTTTAATCCAGCATTCCTGTAGGTCTGAGCGACGTTCCCTGTCTGTCATCCCTCAGACTGTGCATCATTAGACCAGGCACCGAGTGGGCGAGAGCTTATGGGCACAGAGCTTAGGACCTCAATAACTGTCCCATGCTTGGGCGATGTGCGGAATAGTGGATTCTGACAAGGAGGATCTTGGATTTGAGAGCCAAAAATATCCCTCCAAATGTTTGACCCATCTGTAAGTCCTTCCCATGGTCTGTATAATAACCTCTGACACTTAGCTTACCGCCTGACACTCCTGTCATCTCTCATATTAGACTCAAAGTTGTGAGTGTTTGTGTCTCTGTCAGAGTATATCAAGGGATTTGATATATTTATGACGGTGCAGTAATGTCTGGTCCCTCCGAAACACTAGGGCAAAAAGATGCAAACATGGAAAGAAGTTGAGAGGGGAATGACACAGTGAAGGGGGAGGAGTGATTGAATATCTAATTGTTTGAATGGTCAATTATGGGTCTAAACTGTGTAGGACAAAGAGGAGTGGTGGGCCACTCATAATGACAATAGAAGCTTTTGACATTGTTGACGACACAGCTCCTCAAGTGTGGGGGGAGGTGCAGGCGCGCAGGCTGGTCTCCCATCTGCCTGAGGAGGTGTTAGTGTGTGTGTGTGTGTGATGATGCAGAGACAAAAAAACAAGAGTGAATAGGAGACTGGCAAAAGTGAGAGTGCTGTGCACCGTGAAAATCTCAGTTGACTGAAATTGTTTAACACTATGTATATATATATAGCAGTTTATTTTGAGATTATCAGCATTATTATTGTTCAGAGCCTTAAATTATATATAATATACATGTTATTTATTTATAGTATATATCCATATAGTTTATTTATATTTATTAGATCATTAATATAATGTATAATTCATTTCAGAATACAAATCTCAACATATAATTAGCATCATTAAATTATTATACATACATCAACATCTTATCAGACATCGACCGCCAAGCTCTTTAGATATCAGTCTCTGAAAACTGACTAATGCTGTGAAATAAATAATGATCAATCATAGTGAATAGCAAATATCTGTTAACTCGTAGTAGTGGTAGTAGTTGTATCGAACAACAAGTCCCTTTTTATGTAGAAATGCATCCAGGGTGTCAGTGGGAGTCCTGACGTGTTACATAAGTGGGCCTGTCTCTGTGCTTTTGTCTGAGTCTGTCAGTGGTGTAGAGATGATGAATGTGTCAGTGGGAGACAGCCATCCTCTTCTCTCGCTGCGTTCACTCTGTCATCTGCTGCACATTTTATGATGAGCTCATCAGTAAAAACCAACCCCCCACACTCAAAGCTCAGCAATGCAGGAGCTTAGCAGATTTTATCTATATGCATGGATATTTACACACTTTTTCCGAGAGAAGCTTACTTGCAACTTTTGGTAAAAGTGAGTCGCTTTGGATAAAATCATTTGTAAATATATGGACAAGTGGATTTGGTCATTTGGACAAGTGGATATCTTTTTTGGCACAAGTACAGGAATTGATTTAGTGATGCTATATATATATATATATATATATATATATATATGTATATATGGCTTGTAAATGTAAAAAAAAATTCTTCTCAAATGTGTAATACTTTCATTTTTCAATATCATATATTGGTACACAAGTCCCTCCTTTGTTGTAAACAAAAGCTTTAAATTATTCAAATGAATTATAAATGATATAAAAACAGCATTCGATTTTCCAGCCTTGTCTAGATTGTGACTCTCATGTCTTATAGCTGCACGCAAGGTGCACAGGATCTGTCCCACGAAGGTGGGACCTCTCCCGGGGTTTGGTGCAGAGCTGACGGGGCCGACACCCCCCATCCCCCTTTGTCACAGACACGCCCTCCTCCCTACGGGTTCTCGCTCCCCCCTTAGAAACAAAGCATGCTTTGTTAGTCTCTACACTTGGTTGCCTCAGAGATGGGAATTAAAGTGACGGCTCTAGAGGCAAGAGGTTCCCCTCTACCATCATCATTATAGCCGTCTTTCTCTGTTTCCCCAGCTACAGCAGGCAGGTAGACAGGCAACAAAGATGTCTCTCGCTTCTGTGGCGATGTTTGCCTCTGGGCTTAGGGCGAGACAGATGCGTGGTTTGAGAGAGAGAGAGTCAGCCGCAGTAAGGATGGATACTCTCGCAGTCCAGTCACGTAGAGAGGCCTTAGACTCCGGCAGCCAATCGCATAATGGCATGGCCTCCATTTTGAAGTTCCCGCGAAGGAAAAAAAGCGGTGGCAGATGTCCTGCTGCTCTCACTGGCCGATTAAAGCGTAACGCAAACACCAACCGTACCTTTAAAATGATTTTAAGAATTTTTGTTGTAGCATAATATATATATGTATATATGCGCTAAAAAAAAAAATGTTAGTAAGTGTTATGTAAAATATATATTAAATAAAACATTTATTTATTCAACCAAAAATACTATATTCAACAAGGTTCTCGTTAGATTTCTGAACTAAAATAATATAGATATTCTCAAAATTGCCAATAAAATTATTATAAATATGCAAATAATTTTGAGTAACATTAAGATTAAGATTAATAATAAAAAAATATTATGACACTCAATCAACAGAATAATTATTCAAAAGCAATCTTTAATCAAAACTCAAACATCACCATGTTAATAAAGGCATTTGATTAATAATCATTGTTTCACTGAAGCACAATCAAAAGACACAAAAGCCTCCAGCACATTTCTTTAATCGTAGATCCTCCATCATGACACCTGGCTTGCCGGTTGCTGTGGCATGCCTTCCCGTTGCATAATGAGGTTATAAGTGCAAACTCATTTAATGCCTGTGTCCTGCATTTGGGGCAATTTAGCATTTGTGCTGAGACATTTGGGGCTTAAATAAGAAAAGCCCCTTACATAAGATTAGGACAATGGAAAGCTGCATTGTGTAGAATAGGGGGGCACCTTTCCTCTAAAACAGAAGGTGGTGAGGGATGACAAAGAAGAGTATTGAGTGTTGGCGGTGGGTTTCTTTTTGGAGCAGATCCAGCCTCTTCGCAGAGGGGACAAAGCTCCCCCTCTGTGCCTCAACAGAGCCTCTAAAGGCACAGAGTTCCGCAGCTGCCTCCCGCTCCGCCCATTTGCCTCCCAAAATCTCTAATCCCCACTGAATGACCCCCCAAACTCCCTTACCCTCTCTCATACACTCACTACCACCTTGAGCCCACCAGACTAGTGATTCATTTCTCCTTCGTCCCCCGTCAGCTGTCGAAACGTTCCCTTCAACACACCGGCTGTATGCTCGTATTAATTGCAACAGATCGGCCACGGCTAATTATCTTTGACCCCTTTAGCCTTGTAGGAGTAGTGTGTGTCTATGCGTCAACTATGGGTTAGAGAGTACACAATTGGGAATTTGCATGCACGGATATCTAAATGCAAGACTGCTATCTGATATATATCCAGAGATATTGCACAGCCTATTTGATCATCTTTGGCACTAAAGCATAGGTTGCTATAGAGCTGTTTGTGGGTCAGCTTTGGATCTGGGGAGAACAGTTGTTCCTCAAGGGGACCTCTTGAGATGGTCACGTGATCATGGCCTTCTAGAATTATACAGCATGAGGACTGGGAGGGGGTGCTGCCTATTGAGCTCAACCAATTGTCACTTTGATTTGATACCTTTTGTTGTTTCTGAAGATGCAGCTGTGCCTGTAATTTTTGCCATCAACAAAGAAATCATAAAAAATAAGTATTATATATAGTTATATAATTATATAGTTAAAAATATGAAATATATTTGATTTCATATTGTTTTATATAATACAATTCAAACTATATATAAATAAATAAAATGAAGTATTTTATATATTAATATTGTTTATGTACTTGCTTATAATCATCACACACATCATTGACAAAAGAAAAAATATAATATATACTGTATATATATATATATATATATATATATATGTGTGTGTGTGTGTGTGTGTGTGTGTGTGTATTTAAAATCAATTACTAAAGTAAATATATATGCAAATGTATCAGTATTTTTTTATTTTGTTGTTGTTGTAATTCTAGACAAAATTCAAGAAAAACAAAGATGCAGATTAGATTATAGTTTGCTATTCTTGTTGCAGCCAGGCTGTATGATGCTGCCTTTTCAGTCTCATGAAACCTTCGACCGCAGACACAAAGGAGATTGCTAATTGCTATTTTGCTGATTGCTAATTGCTATTTGCTTCTCAGCTATCGCCAAAGCCAAATGTTCCCCAAAACATTTAGTTGATGCACCACTTGGGCTTTCCCTAAAAAACTTCAAGCAAATAAGCATGGATAAAACACATTAAAAAGATTCCTGTTTGTCTTTAACTGCTAATCTCTCAGTTTTAAGGTTTTAAGGGGGGGAGATCCACACGTGCACTGAAGACTTCACAATCAGTGCTTTCAACCTTCATACCCACTGTTTCACCTCCCTTGCCCACGCAGGACAGGTGCAGGCAGAGGGGGCAGCGTTTCAGAGCCTCCTTTGTCATGAAATGTTAGCACTTTACTGCACAGGGTTTGGCTGGCCAGAGCCAGGAGCTCTATGCCAAATTTCAGGAAGGAGGATGAAGGCCAAGTCAATTGTGAAGACACCCACACCCTTTAACCGAAGAAACAAGCGTAATGCTTCTGTGTTCCTAACGGGGAGCTTCTTCATTCGGAGTGGCGTTTGCTAACTCCTGAAAATCCCTCAGCAGAGCTGAATAATGGCTCTGGTTACGTATGCATTTTGGCAGCCGCAGCTAAATGAAACTTCTCCTGACAGGCAGTGCTGATCACATCCTTTTAGACATGAGCTGTAGGTTTACCTAAGGCGGCCTAAAGGGGCTTTGGAGCTGAATCCTAATTGTACAGCAAGTCAAGCGACTCTCGGTTGTGTCTGTAGAGCTGCACTAGCTGACTGGCGTAGTGGAGACCTGAGGCACACTGCTCTTGACATGATTGTCTGTGCTGCAGGGTTGTGCATTGTTCACAATTAAATTGAGAATGTCTTTTAAATTCTTGTTTACTTTCTAAATTTGAATTGACTTGAAAGTGAAGTAGCAAACAGGATGCACAATTGCAGTTTGAATCCAAATGTAAGGAAGTGAAATTCATATAATACATTTTTAAGGAGAAAAGCAAAATGAGACAATTGCAATACATTTCAATTTTAAATTGCATCTGCAATAGAGTGCAACAGCTGAGTTCCGGAAGTAAAAATGCCATTAATTTTCTCCAAAGGGGAATTGATATTTTACAATAACTTATAAACTATTAAAGACAGACCCACTATGAGTTACGAGGTTGTTAATTAACGGTATATGCTTTTGTTGAAGTCATGTATTTTTGAAATAATTGTTTAACAGCTGGCATCCTGGTGGGAAATTACATTACCCATGTTTCTGCCAAAAATGAAATCTCTTCCAATCAGAGAATAGATCAAATCACACCAAGGCTGCATCAGAAATGGCATACTTCCCTAGTAGGCAAAAAACAGTATATGACAAAGGAAGTATGTCCGGATTCATAACTGAGTTGGCAGAAAGTACCCGGATGATTTGCTTCTTCAAACCAGTATATATATATATATATATATATATATATATATATATATATATATATATATATATATATATATATATGAATATTTTGCAATAAATGTAAACTTTCAGTTTTATATTTATCCATATTTTTTTTAATTGATTGTCATTCGCAATGCTTCATGGGATTATAATTATTTCCCTTATTGAAGCTGTTCAATACACATTCTTGTACCTTTGTCCCTTCAATTACTTTTTTGCTTCAAATCAAAGTTTGTTGTGATTCACCTCGTAACTGGTAGGTTTGGTTCATGACCTTGATCACTTTAACGAAGACTTTTTTTAAAAATCCCTATGCGAAAAATAATGTAAAGAATACCGGAACTGTTCTCTGTTCTATTCCAGAACTGTTCTGTTCTCTTCTGGTCATTACAGGTCAAATTTCAGTTCAACTTCTTGTGCGGTGTAGCCAATTCATTTCAGATTTAGACTTTGATTTGAAAAGGAGCCAATTCTTCAATCCAACCCAACCGACATTTGAGAAGTGACGTGGCTGCTTCTTGGACCGCCAGCTCTGTATTACACAAACGCCTTCTGTCTGCACATCTGCATGCACACATGCGAGATCCATTCATATGTTGGCAATTGCATTCAGTGCATGTTCATTTCAAGCACTCTGTATTTCTGCATGCCTGTAAGTATATTCTCATGGTGCTGAGAGCCTTAAAAGGCGGTGGGGGTGTCTCATTTTCAGGTTGACTTCTCCGGCCTTGCTTGGCTCCTCAACCCCATTGCGTCACTCGAATTCCAGCTGTACGAAATGGGGAACAGATTGTGTGCATGATGTAAAACGGCAGGCATTCTCCCGTTGCTATGGATAAGGTCAACTGTTGAGTAAACTCAAGCAGATTAATACACATTATGAAAAGTAGAAAACTGAAAACATGGCACTGGAGAATAAAAACAGAAAGCTCTTCTAGTGGTCTCTTGTAGCAGACAAATAAATAAATAAAAGAAGTTAGTGGTAAAGGGTTGCGATAAGGAGTGGGCTGGAAACTGAATCTTGGCTCAGGGTTCGGAGACACTGAAAGCGCTGATAAAGAACCAGAGCAGAAAGCTGGCCCTGGACCTTCAGGCCTCGGCGCCTCAATCGGCTCGGAAGAGATGACTCACAGGCCAGTGGAGCACGCCCAGACCGGAGAGGACTCTTAGCAATTAGCAGTGCTTGGACATGACAGCGTTGGAGGAAAGCGGCAGCAGGTTTGGATGTTCTTGTAGGTTGTTTGGGGCAGCCATGCCAGCTGACCCAATCTGCCTATCGTTCAGGCGGGCAATGTTTAGACATCTTTGATGGACAGCAGGCAAGCCGAGACAGGTGTGTGTTGGGCTCCGAGCACTTGTGTGGAACCCAATACCTCCGCAGGGAGATGCGCTCAACGAGTTGAGGACACGGAGTATGTGGACGGGAAAAGCATTTAAATGCAGATTTAAGAAGGAAGTGTTTTGAGAGTGGCAAACAGGCTATGCTACGTTAGCTTTCTGATATTGTAGTAATAATAATGCCAAGCTTTCCTGTTGCACACACTAATCTTACTCTGTCAGCTTTTCTAATACGATTTTTCTGATGCCGTATACTTAATCCTCTTCCACTCTCATTAACTTGCACTTTATGGTTAGCAAAATGGGCTAATGTTGCTAGTCCACTGCTAAGTGTTTTTACTAAGATACTTGATTCAAAGTTCAACTCATTTTGCAAATGGAGCTCTCTTTGTTTGGTGCTTTCATATAGTCTCTCTCATATTATAAGGCACAGTGTTAATTTTCCAAGTTGCAGTCCCAGTTACACATTAGCAGCATTAGCATACAACTAGTTGTTTTTCCTTCCAATTTCTGTCCTTAGCTGATCATGTACCTGCTTTTGGTAACATAGCAAATTAGAAATATTAGAAAGGCACAAAAATCTGTAAGTAGACAAAACAGAGGGACTAATGGACATTTACCAAGTATCCCGAGAGTTTCGCGCCTCTTGTGGGGCTAACTGGAATGTGATGACAAAAGCAGTGTGACACAACCTCTCCATCATCTTGCTCGGTTTTCTCCTCTCTACAGCTTTCTTACAGCTTCATTATTCATATTAAAGGATGGAAAGAGGTAGAGGAAGGATCTTAATTGCGTCGTCCACACACTATGTACTGAATTATGGGGGCCAGTGGGTTACTCTCT
The DNA here is from genome assembly GCF_949152265.1 of Phoxinus phoxinus. Taxonomy (NCBI): domain Eukaryota; kingdom Metazoa; phylum Chordata; class Actinopteri; order Cypriniformes; family Leuciscidae; genus Phoxinus; species Phoxinus phoxinus. Next base: position 25,923,987 of record NC_136879.1, on the reverse strand, counting down.
TCTCTATACCCTAATGTAGATGACCATCAGTCACTGTTTGAATCATTTGTGCAAGCCTGGAATTCACACCAGCTCCAGTTACCACACCGGCCTTTAGAGATTGCAAATGCACTATGGGTTACCAGGCAGTGTACATGTGTGAGTTTGAGCGTGATAAAATCCCTGCTCTTATGGCTTAATTCAAGCACGTTTTGAAGTGAATTAATACATGGTGAAAAATGAAAAGAGTTGTTGTGTAGGTGTGCGACAAGCAAACAGTGTATTACTGCATGTGCATGTTGACACGCGGTGTCAGGCATTGTGCTCGGGTTAGCGTGCATTCAGTATAACAAGCTGTTAGACATGTGTTGGATCTGGCTGAGCAGTTTGGTTGCTCGTTACAATAAGTATGCTGGACCAAAGTGCTAACTTAACATTCACAAGATCCTCTTGAGGATAGATGGTTTTGATAAATCTTCTCAAACACGGATCCAATGGATTGACTAGAAACAATTAAAAATACACATAATCCCTCTCAAGTGTGTGGAAGGTCTGACTGAAACCATAGTCTGTGTAACACTTGAAATCATTTCAGCAGTAAATTCATTGGCTGTAAAGCAGGGTCGCCTCTAACAAGGAGCAAACACTAAAGCATCTATGGATTTTACACCTTCTCTCCGTTCCCCTGCAAGGCAAAGGCAACTGGTCTGTTTAAGCATCAGCAGTTGTAAATCAGGGGCTGTAACTCTTTCGAAAAAAGATCTGCTGAAAATACCTTTTGATATTTTTATTAGAAGACATAACTCATGCAGCTAGCGATGATGCAAACGCCAAAGTCGTGAGTGTTAAGTGAAGCGCTGCTCAGGCTAGTTTGTTAAACTTTCAGTTTGCGAGTTCGAGTTGCGAGTCAGAATGTGAGGTATTCGTCCAGAAATAACATCACATTCTTATTTGACTTATAGGTTTGTATGCAACAGATTTATGACAGTAAATAGCTGGTTGTGATCTTGAGGGCTTAGGTTTGCGAAATCTGAGTTTAAGAACCGAGTCACATAGGATTACAGACTGAAACGTCTTTTGAAACGACCCATTTTGGCAGTCGTGTCCCTTTCTTTCTTCTGTCCCTTGAGATTAGCCATCTCCAAATGCAGTTCCCTCTTCAGAAATCTGCATAACACACCCGTGGAGTTGGCCTCGGTTGCCTCTCGAGTCATTTCCTCATCAACAGTGAGTCAGTGTCTAAGCTCATGGACCCAGTCTTTATTTTTATTCGTTTCATATGTGAAATGTAAGAAATATATCCGGGAAGTCACTCGGTTAAACTAATGGAATTAGTTACAAGTATTTGCACACAAATTAAGATAATTCAAAGACATTACCTAACATTACACTTTTTTTTTTTAGATGTTAATAGAAAAACACTACACTACTTTAGATAAAAGTTTGGGGATAGTATTACTTTTTTTTTTTGGAAAGTACTTTTCCATTGTTACAAAAATATATATTTCAAATAATTAAAAATTCTATTTCAAAGAAATCTGAAAATAAAAATGTATCATGGTCTCCATAAAAAATGTTTCTTGAGCATCAAATCAGCGAATTAGAATGATTTCTGTAAGATCATGTGACACTGAAGACTGGGGTAATGATGCTGAAAATTCAGCTTTGCCATCACAGGAATAAATTCCATTTTAAAATAAAAAAATATTTTTAAGAGTTCATCAATTTTAAATGTTAATAATATTTCACAATATTATAGTTTTTTACTAGAGTTTTGATTAAATAAATGCAGCCTTGGTGATCATAACATAACATTTAAAAAATCGTACCGACCCCAAATACTTAACAGTAATGTAGGTAGGTTGCACATTTTTGAAAACAGTGATAACACAAACTATTTTGGATACTAAGGAGATTTTTTTTCAAATTATCTTTTAGTTTTTAATTATTTACGTTTTGCCATATGCTTCGTTTTTCATTATCTCACACTTGAGCACCACTTTGAAGAACATGTCTAGAGATCCTTGCTCTCTTTTTTTTTATTCTGTTCTATTCTTCCCAGCTGCTCATAAATGCAAGAATGCATGCTGTGTATGACTCAAGAACATTACGGAGGATTTTCAAGCTTGTATTACTCCAATAATGAATTTTATGGAATGGTCAAGGGGGCGTGACTAATTAATTTATTACATTTCTTAAATTGACAGCCCTAAATATATCGCTTCACATCTAAAATGCACAGATTACAGCGGTTGAGTAAAATATCCTCTTTTAAGCCAAAGTGGAAAAGCTCCCCAGAGCCTTTAAAACAGTGTTAGGCACCTGGCAGGAAAGTTTAGACCCCCCTTCCCATCTCCTACCTCTTTTTTCATTCTTCATCTTTCTTTTTAGAGAGTTTAGTTTCTCTCTGAGTAATGTTACCCCCTCTTTCCTCTCTTTATTGGTGGGTTGGACATATTGAATAAAGAATCTCTTTTGCTTTCCCTTTAATCGCGTTCCCTTCCTCACTGTGTTTCTTTCTCACTCACTGCATGTTGTTTTGTCTCTTGCTCTCTCTTTGTCCTTCTGTGAGGTCTTGGAGGGGTGTGCAGGAAGGTCTTGAGAGGGTGAGAGAGAACATTAGGGAAAAGATGAGGAAAGGATCCCAGCCCAGGCCAGGCATCTCTTCAGCTGTTTGCACGACATGGGCCCCGTATCCATGGCGACGTCACTATAGATGTGGGGGGCTGGGGACGGCTTAGGTCAAACTGAGGAAAAGAGGTGGACAAACCCGGCACTTCTCAATAAGAGTGACATCACTGAAGAGGAATTCACTCTTTCTTCCAGATCCTTTGTTATTCTTTGGAGACCCTTATATCCTTCCTCTGCTGTTTAGAGAGGCTTGTTGCATTGGAAAGGCAAAGCCGAACTGATTCAAGTTCATTTAAAAATGTGAATTCTGTCATCGTTTACTCGCCCTCATGTTGTTCTAAACCTGTATGACTTGCTTGTTTCTGTGGAAAACAAAAGAAGATATATTGAAAAGATTGTTTGTTTGTTTGTTTTATTCATACAATGAAAGTCAATAGGGCACAACGTTGTTTTGGACCCCATTAACTTTCATTATACGGACAAAAATAGTTGAAGAATTCTTCGAAATAACTTTTGTTGTTTTCCACAGAAAAAAAAAGAAAGTCATCAAGGTTTGGAACAAAGACTCAAGGAACAAAGGTTTGTTGGGGGAACTATCCCTTTAAGAAGACTTGGAAAGTGAGATTCCCATCTGCCCTAGTGACTGCTGACATGGGTTAGTTTAGGCCCATAAAAAAACGTCTGGATTTGGAGCGTCCATCCAGCCTGACAGACTATAAAATACCAGTTCAAACAGCATAAAGACATTTGAATGGAAACTCTTTCCGATTTTCCAATCTCCATCTTTCTTCTTCCTTTTTACTGTTCATGATTACATAAGCACATGCAACACCCCGTCCTTTCTGTTTTAAAATAAAAACACATTATGTCATTAGCAGCTGCCCCACAATATTTTCGGGGTCTGCCAGTTGCTGTGGTGATGTGTCTTATGTCATATGTCTGGACTGGCCCCATCCCAAACATTCATGTAGTTATTAACATAATGGTGCACACACTGACACCAACAGGACCCAGGTGTCCCCTGTTTTAATTTGCTCGTCTCTGCAGTCAACACTTCATCTTGTAGTGGGTGCTCCATGCTAAAACAATGGCCCATGTGCTCCTGAGGGACTCGTACGTGGAGGCTGCAATCAGCCGCCCTTTAATGGGCGGACAGGAAAATACGAGTCACTGAGGAAGGGAGATGGCTAGTTTTTTTATTCCCCCCAACCTCCCCAACTCATTCTTCCTCTCGCTCTCGTTTTCTCCCCCCCTTTTTTCTTTCTCCCAACACCAAAGCCAGGAAACATCTGTAACCTCGTCCACGGGCAGGGGCGTATATTCATGAAATCTCTAAGGCCGCTGTTGGCCTCTTTGGAGTGAGGCAATCAGGAAGCTTGACAAAATTTGCTCGTATTGAGATACGGCGTAGAGACGTTTCTTGGACAAGCCGTACGGTGTATATTCTGAAAGATTCTCCATGTGTCCCGGCAGCTGTTCTCATTTGTCATGTGGTACGCAGCAGTTTAATTGGTTATTGAGCCTGCTGTGGGCATTTCTATGGGTTCAGAGCCCAATCTGAAGCTTGTCAATCAATGGGTCAATCCGTCTAGCAGCTTTTGGTGTTGTGGGACTTGTGATCAGCATTTGTGATCTACATGACGGTGCACTATTCTGCCAATGGACAAGCTCTCGGCATCTGGTTTAGGAAACATCTACCTGCTCATTAATTTTTGGTAACACTTTTTAATTTACGGTCCAATTCTCAGTATTAACTAGTTGCTAATTACCATGCATATAACTTTTCTCTTTTCTTTTTTTTTAACACCATATTTTTTGGGGGGATTGATTATGGCGTCATTATCAACAGCAATTTGCACCAACACTGACTCTCCATCCGTAGCAGCAGCAGCAGAGATTAGAGGGCATTCAAACAGGACACTTTCTCCTTTTCAAACAGCTAGACAGAGCTGGAACAGAGTTTCTGCTAGACTATTTTTAACCTGACGCACCTTAAAAACGATGTCTGGCTATGGACATCCGTACATAGACCAACAAAATAATGCAGATCTATACACCTCTTTCCGCCATCCTTGAGTACTCAAGTAAACAAAATTACCAAAATATCCATCCTTGCTATGAGCCACCATGTTTCTGTTCACTCTCTAGATAATATGCAGGATCTAGGCATTACCTCACATTGCTGCACTGTTTACCAGGCTTAATTGGCTCTTCTTTTTTTTTAATGAGCTAACATCACATTCCATATAGTAGGCTACATGTTAATGTTTTGTTCATGCTCATGTGGTTTTGTTTAGTGGCCCTTATACTGTAGACTTACATTGTCTGTTTTGAAGTCATGATAGAGTTATTCTTTAGAAAAGTCTTCCAGACACTCCATTACTCACGCAACTACAGAAAACTGCCCCTCCTCTGTTGTACATGCTTTTGGGAAAAAGATTGCCATTCTTGTGAAGAAAGATAGGATAGCCCATGCAACAATAATAATAATGATGTTCTCAGTAGCTAAATAACCAAAGAGGAGCTCCATCTAGCAACAAGAACAAGGAATGAATGACTCATCGACTTAACAACTGTATAAAAACAATTTAGTATAAGAGTGAACAGCCAAGTAGGCATTCCCTAGGCAACTATATAAAACACCTCCGCACTGCCCAATACCTTTTCTTAGTTTTAATTCTTGGTCTGTATTGAAGCTTACTGTGTTTCCATAAACGCTACTAGCACAAAGCTCACACATATTCTAAAATCAAATGGTGATTAATAGATAGTCTCTGGCCTTTCTCTGTCTATATGGACAGAGACCAAACCCTTATTTTCAGAAGTTGCACAGTGACTCACAGTGGTCCATCAGAAATCATTCTAATATGCTGAATTATGCTCAAGAAACCTTTATTATTATCTTATTATATTATTCTGTTGAAAATGTTTCTACTACTTAATCTCAAACATTTGAACGGTAGTAGTTGTATGTATATACGCTCCATTCCAGTTTATGTTTGACCAATTCTCTCTCATTTAATAAGTAAATGTTGGTTAATTTTATATTGTCAACCAAATAATATAAAATATATTGTGTGTACATATACTATTGCCCAGCCTTACTATGTGCTGTGTCTTAATGAGGAGGCAGAGCGCTGTTGAGGGGGGTGTTTATGTGTTTGGATGGGTGGTAAAGCAAACTGCCCATCACTTTCAATGAGCTCCACGAGCAGAAACTTAAACGTGTGTCATAAAGTGTCCCGTCCATTTGCAAGAGGAAAGAAGATCCTCAGTGACCTCTTTCTAAAGACTCCCCCACCCCACCCCTTCCCCATATCCCGCTGAGTATCTCACAACAGACACATCACAACCTCTCCAGGAACTCTTCATCCAGGCAGTCAACACATCACATAAGCTTTCTGCTAGTACGCTATAACCTCGCCTGTGCAGCTATTTGGTATTTAACATGTTGAGTTCAACTAATGGCCATTGTGCGTGTATACCGTATACACCATAAACATAAGTAATGTTTCTAAACTAGTCCATCTCTGACAGTTGTTTGACTGGTGTTGTCCACACCCTACCCCCTCGTCTCCCTGCCAAAACAATGGTGATCTCTGGTCTAATAATCTACCACCCCGATTGGTCCGTCAAAGATTACTCTTGGGCCGCCAGCTGTCGGGAGCTCAGCAAAGCTTTTTTTTTCTTTTCTTTTTTGTAAGATCCCATCCATGATCCTGAGATTCCTCAGTACGAGCGTATTAACACGGCTTCATATAGCTAGTCTGGGACCAAACCCAATTATTTTCATGCTTGTAAACAATAGAAGGTTAAAGGAAACCGGAAAACCCTACTGCGCCGTGCCGATAAGGGCCGATTCTCTTCCCAGCCTCTCGGGAGCCAAGAGATCCTGGCTTCGGATCAGTCTGGTTGCGTTTTTTTCCCCTCTTCCCTTCTACTTTAGGCTTTTGTTTTTATTGCTGAATCTGAATGGCAACGTTTGACTGCCTCACTTATGGTGCAATGTGATTTTGTGTGGGTTTTGTAGGATAAATATCCCAGAAGCATGCTTTCAGGCAAATTGTTATAGTGTAGAAGGATTAGTAACCAATCAGAGAACCGCAGTCGGCTAACTCCTTTAGAGTCTGCACCAAAACACAGTTAATCAATGATGATTGTATGTGTGTGCATGCACTGAACCTCCTCATGTTTTGTAGGAGAGATGGTGGAACTGGAGTCGAATTGCCGATATTGTATCAGAATTAATTGAAAGTGGAGACTTTGGGGCGTCTAATGGAAGGCTTTCTGTGAATAGGCTGCCAAAAATAGTAGCTTTGCCAGGCGACTGTTATTGCAGCTGCTCCCATAACTTCAGTCTGCATGTACATAGATCCATGGTATTTACATGGGCAGATGCTTTAATGCTGCTTGTTTGCCTCCTAACACAATGTCTGTAGTCTCTCGTGTAATGTGATTGATAACCCAATGACTGACGGATTCAATCTCTGATAACAAATATTCTGATACTCTGTATGTGCCTGTCATACAAACAGTGCACTATAATATTATACCATTTAGTTCAGTAAAAACAGAAAGTGAGTCTTCTATTATCAGTCATTTCTGATTTTGTCAGCTGATGATATTTTATGCTGCTTCTATGTAAGGAAAAAAGCATTCCATCACCGTTTCAGTTCCAAACACCATCAATCGCAAAAACTTGCTGGACGACCTCAGTCGTACACCAGCAGCAGTAAAGCAACTATAGAAATGGGACATAATATGGGACATGGGACATAATATGCTTAGAAAGATTGCTAGGGAGCTTGAACATTTTTATAAGTGGATAAATTTTATAAAAAAACAATTTTAAAGTGGAAAGTCTTCAGTTCACATTCCTTCAGAAATCATTCTAATTTGCTGATTTGGTGCTCAAGAAACTTTTCTTATTATTATTTATCAATGTTAAATACAGTTTTGCTGTGTAATATGTTTGTAGAAACCTTGCATCCTTGGCCTTGCTGAATAAGATATCTTACTGACCCAAAACCTTTGAACAGTAGTGTATTATTCATTGGTCATCTGACTCTTCACATGTCAGAATTTCAAAAGATTTGGCCAATGTCAGTTTTAATTAAATTACATTTAGAATAATTGTTTACATATTTATATTTTATACCAGTGATGTCAAATTGATTAATCACATCAAAAATAAAAGTATGGGTGTATAAATATTATTATATTTATATCATATGTAGTATGTATGTGTGTTTGTGTACATGTATATTTATACACACACACACACACACACACACACACACACACACACACACACACACACACACACACACACACACACACACAAATTGAATATAAATGTTATATATCTATATGTGTATATTATATAAACAAAAAACTTTTATGTTAGATGTGATTAATTGCAATTAATTGATTTGACAGCACTAATATATATAAAATGTTATGTTCACATGTGCATATTTCAATGTGCAATAATTATATAGGGGTGGTTTATTATATTATATTTGATGACATGGCAATCGTCTTGGACGACTTGTTACCCACTGACCTAAACTGACATTACTAATTTAATCTGGAAGGGAAAGCGTTTGAGAATAAGTTTTTTTTGGCTGGTCATGTGATCTAAATATGGCTGCCCCCATGAGGTAACCTGAATGAATGTTTACTTTCAAAAAATCATTTTAAAAACAATTATTCATTTATTCACATGTAAAACATTTTATAATGAGCAACAACATGCTCCTTTGGCCCTCATCACCTCATCGCAGCACTGCGATTTTCTTAATCATTTTACAGCACTCTTTGGACAACATCTGTAAATCACACTGAGGTTAAACTGGAGTTCTCTTTGTGTGTGTCCTTCAGGAACAACAGAGCGTGTCTGCTTGATCCAGGGCACTGTAGAGGCGCTGAATAGCGTCCATGACTTCATCGCGGAGAAGGTGCGGGAGATGCCGCAGAGCGCTCAGAAAACAGAGCCAGTTAGTATACTTCAGCCACAGACCACAGTCAACCCTGACCGTGTCAAACAGGTGAGGCTTCACTTCCTTTAACTCATTATCCTTTAACTCATTATCTCCTCTCTATCCTTGCAGAATTGCAGAGCACATGCACAAGATTGTGAACTTCCTTTTTTAATTCATTCTATATTTAAATCAGATTTTTTTCCCCGCACTTCTAATTCCCATTTGATAAGTTGTAATAAAAAGCACAAGCAAACAGACAATGAATATAGCCACAGAATGAAATGAAGTGTGAGGAAGGACATTTTGGTTATATCATCCTTTCTAATAATCAGTGTTAACTCAGTCAAACAGGCCCCACTTGGTTTGGCCTTTGCATTATACAAGCAAACAAACTCTTGAAGATTCTGAGTGCGTTCCAATTAGACAAGTCATTGATTGCGTACCGGCTATCTGTTTAGGAGATTATCGCCATCGGTCACTTCATTATTATGGGCCATTGATCTGCTGGGCTCCTGCATTGTTGTCATCCACATCAATGATTCTTCTCCTTTATTTATCATTTGCTTAATTAAATCACCCTTAGGACAAAGAGACAGAGTTGGCTGTATTCATGAATAATTTACGACATGCTACCGTTTTCTGTTCTTAATTTTTAGTTAAGCCTGTCCATTAAGGAAGCTTCTTCTTTGTGCTTATTGAGCAGTTTCTGTGAAGACAGGGCCATAACCTGAATTCCTAGAACATAAGTCCAAGACGCGCACCCCTGCAGAGTTGCCGACCTAATTATTTATGCATGTAATTATAGGGCTTATCAGCGGAGCAACACATCTCAATTTAGTGCACACTATTGTCTCTGCTGGGACAGCATCACTGCATTCTGCTGCACTCTGCAATATGACAAACTATATTTGTATGATTATGATATATATACATACAGGGATGCCGAGAGTTTAGATTGTGGTGATATATTAAAAATGTCCAATATGTGGATGTACAGTTGAGCGTCCCAGTGCATCCATGAGATGTTTCTGCATAGTATGAAATCTATATATATATATACACTAAATATGATATATATTATATATACATAATATTAAGTCATTAATTTTTTTTTATTTTTATGTCAATATTTTGTTTCTGTTTTATTTCGTTTGGTACTAGATGATCTATCTTACTTTTCTCTGGTCAGAATTTTGCCAATGCCAGTCCGGTTTTGGCCACAGTGAGTTGTGATTGATGTCATATGATCTTGCATTGCCTTTGCGTTCTTTTCCAATTGTCACCACACGTGCGGCTGTCGTGGCATGTATCTCATTGCAGTGGACACTGATTGAGAGATAGAGGGCAAGAATTAAAGTCATATTAAGCGACAGCTGCTGATTTCGGGTCAGGAACGTCAACCACTGAGCCTGCAACCAAATGGTCAGGGCAGGAGCGCGACTGACACCTAACTTAATCCACCCACCCATCAGCACAGGAAATCAATCTGGTCATCTAGATGGCTCATTGTTATGGACGCCTCATTGTTTCCAACAGAGTTTGACTGAACTCAAATGTTGAAGTGCCAGCCTTCAGTGGCTTCCTCTTGTCAGCGCAGGTTTCCTCTGATCCTTTCCTCTGCCTGCTTCCCACATCCTGTTTTTCCTATCTACAAAGGAAATGGACCATTAAATGCAGAGGAATGCAAGAGTTCCTAATGTTGTCTATAGGTAGACACAGCGAATCAATGCAGTTGGCCATTTTCGTCACTGAAGAGCTGGCAGATGCTGTACATGTATATGCGAGCAAAATAATGCGCTTACTGCGTATCCGAACAAATCAATCCCTATGTAATTTATTCAACTGAAAATCTATAGTACTGCATATGGCAATTATAATAATTCACTAAGCAATAAAGAGAAAAGAAACGCATATTCTGGACGTTCATTAAAGCTTTGAAATTAATTTTTGAAGCTTATATTCACATAGTATTTATGAACATTTTGATTTGGCACAGGAACGCCATCAACGGTTCCTCCTGCTTCGCTTATGACTTTGAAAAATTGAACAATTTCTCTGTAATCTCTATTTCTACATCAAAGAGAAAAGAATGATTTTCTCCATGCATCACTGGCCTTTTTCATAATAACCCACAGCTTTACTTCTATTATATTGATCAGTGGGATTGCCTTAAGTGGCTGTGCTGTTTCAAACCATCCTTTCCCTTCACGACACCAGCAAAGCCAGCCTATTTAATTATCCTGCATCATGAATCTAATAAAATTTCTCATTGGAGCACTACGCCCGCACACACACACACACACACACACACACACACACACACACACACACACAGAGAGAGAGAGACAGCCAAGCGAAACACTGCAGTGTTCTCTGCTCATCTCCTAAATTAAAAGCGACATCAGGAAAATTGCTATAACGTCTAAAATTGAAGAAGGAAAAAAAAAAATCTCCCGCCCGATAGCCCGCACCTTCCCTCCCCTCCCTGCTCCGGTCTCTGGAGGGATGATGACTGGCTAAAATATTTTATGCCTTTTTTAACCTTCAAATCCATCAGCCGGCCAGGAAAAAGGTCACCGTCTCTCCACGGAGGATCGATCTAATTTCCAGAAGAGCCAATGGAGAGGGAGAGTCTTACACAACATTGGTTGTTGGACAAGGAAGTACATCCTCTAATGCTGGGCTCAAATCTCTTTTGGGTGAAGGAAAGGACAGATGCTGTCTGTGTTGTGTGTCTTTAGTATTTGCAGACTGGCAGTTATGTTAGTTGTTTGTTTATACAGTCACAGCGTGTTTGTGGAAAGCATGTGTGTATCTTACGCACACTTTCTTATGATTTCTACAGGGTTCTCACAGGGAAAATATCAGGGAATAGTGGTTTCCAGGTCTTGAAAAATCATGGAATTATTTATAATATTTATATTTTCTTCATTTATATAAAATAAAATACTTAATTGGCTAAAATACCTTTTTTGTGTGAGTGTTAACTAATTTTAGCTTTAAAATTGTTTAACAAATGTTTTTAACTAATTTTAAGACAATTTTATAGAAATTGCACTCAAATACCAACCCAAACATATATTCACTATAAAAATGTATTACTTAGTTTGTGATGTTAATAAACATTATTTTATAACTAGAAACACTAATAAGTCATAAAAATACTCTTCTCAATCTACAATATATGCAAAATAAAGCTCTGAAATCACATGTCCGATGGATGATACAAGAGGATATTAATAAGTCAGAATGTTGAGCATTATTATCAAGGATCATATTAGCTATTTCAGAAGAATTGACATGTCTATATCAAGTCTCACAGCAAGTGTCACACCTACCTTAAATACAGTTCGTCCCGTTGATATTGGACTGGGGTGATCTCATATTGTCTATGTGTGAGAGGATGTTCTCTATCCGAAGCTCGCACATCTCTAATCCTGAGCCAGACCCCTGGAGATATGAGTTGTAACATTCTTTGATGGATGCAGGACTTGAGCTGTCCGAAATGGCATAAAAATCAATAATAAATTAGATCTTCATTAAATATGCATTTGTAAGGCGCATACTTCAGTTTGGTGTTGCTCTGTGTTTGAGTTCTGAAGAGATCTGTGATGTTTCTGTGTCAAGACTAGATCATAATGTTCAGAATCCGATGGACATTTTCAGATGCAAGTGTATTTTATGTATATCCTTATTTAAATATCTAAACATATGTAAACATGCAAATAAGTGATATATGAGCTTCAAGGCAGTTTACCAAATTCTGTCAGAATTTACTCCCACTAATTTCTAGAGGTTGACCGATTGTGGATTTTAATGTTGGACTGCACTGGCCTATAATAGTTTTTAAAAGAGATGCAACCTTAATGTATTAATACATTTTGAAATGAACAATGAACAATACTTTTTATTAACCTCAAATGGACTCTTATTGTAAAGTGTTATCATTTCATATAAATCCAGTCATGCATAAAGATGGCCATCTTTATATCTACACAAAAGCCATAGCATTGAAATTAGATACATATATTATATGTATACTTTCACACTTGATTTGCCTCTATTTTAGAACACTTGATGATTATCTAATCAAAATAACAAAATATGTATTCGCCTACAGTGATGATAAAAAAAGAACTGAAATTAATGCATTCCTGATTTATTAATATATTTCTGTTGGCTGCATGACCATACAGTTTGCTTTCTCATGACACTAGCTTTAAATATGCAGCTTTTGGGAGCATCACTTGTGTGATTTTTGGTTATTTAATGCAGTCTAAAGAGCTGAGAGTTAAAACTATTTGTTTATATATGTAGTAAACGGGTATTTTGCAGTCATAAATACATGTTAATTGCTTTGATATGTCTAAAAAAATCCTTATTTTGAGCATCACCATGTCTAAAAGTAGAAAAACAAGAAATTTAATACCAGGTTAAATGAGTTCCTTGGCACTACAAATTCATTGAGAAGCTCAAATGGCGTAATCCCTTGCCCGTTGCATTTTGCTCTTGTGCTCAAAATATAAAACGACTTGCTGCGCCTGAGCCTGACAGAAAGAATTATAGAGAGTGAAAATTGAGAGTGTGACCACTCATACAGGACCCTCGCTAGCAAACAACAACCTCTCACGACAGTCATAAGACCAAGGTGAGAAGGAGGAGGAGGAGGACAGAGTGTTATTTTTAACTCGTATGGAGTCTTTTTTCCTTTCTTTGTCGATGCCAGCAGCCAGAGCACACAGGCAGATGCTGTACAGAGATGGGCGGCTAAGCCCGGGATCAGGAGACAGGCGATTAACCCAAAGGCAAGCGCTTAAGACTTCAAAGTGCAAACAGCTACGGCTCTAGAGTCAGGCACTGTTTCGGGGACAGAGGTTGGGAGGGGGGAAACAGTTGCTGTGTGCCCGAGTCGGGTGGGATGCGCCAGGGGTCACTGTTTGAGACCCCTTGTCACCTTCAGGACTGGGTACATTTTGCTGGCACATCAGTAGGACTCCACGATATACCGGAATAAAGTCGATATCGCGATATGGCTTAGTGTGATTGTCAAATCGTGCAGACTGCAATTTAATTAAATAAATATATGCGCTACCGGCTCCAGAGTGGCACTGCTCATCCACATCCCATGATGCAGTGCTTCACCGGTCAATGAGCTGTCTGCGTGCAAAGTGCCGAGTGAGTTTCACTCTGAAACCGGCAGCGCAGACATCCATTTGCCAGAAACCCGTCAAAATAAAAGCTTGATGGTTTTACGTTTGAAAATGAAGAAATTCAGGCGTAAATATTAGTATTGTAATTTTACAGTTGTACTTTTTTATGAAATATTAGATTTTCTTAGTTTATACAACAGGTACAATATTATATATTATGTTATTTAATAATAATAATTTTTTTTAAATCACAAATATTATTTTATTAAGTACTTAATTTTTCATTTGACAGTACATTAGTTACAGTACAATATTTTTCTTATTTAGTTTCATATAGCCTATTATTTAATGATAAAAACAAACTATTTTATACTGAATTGGTCAATAATAGTGGAAATGTACCATATGCAAACTCAAGTGAAGAGATATATTTCTTAACTGTTCACTTTGTTTACTGAAGGCTTGTGCTAGTTTTTGTAAATAGTAAATCCAAGTGTGAAAAAAATAATAATTTAAAAATCCCAAATCGTTCAGCCATAAAAGTATAGTTTGCACACAAAAAAAGTCTTCAGAATTAAACAAGAATTTGTTTAATTGCCATTTATTCATATTGCAATATACATATAGCAGAAAAAGTAAATTTCGCAAAGTTTTTTCCAATATCATGTAGCCCTAGTTGAAAGAGTTTAGAGGAAGTTTGAACTGCTTTTCTCAGTGGCAGAAGGTTTTTTATAATGTGCAGGCGGATACGAAGACTCCCGGGGCCTCATCTGCCCGTTCAGCAAAAACACACACAGAACGAGACTGTATCCTTTGATTAATTTGTGCTAGTCTCAGATGTTGCTCTCATTATTTTATTTTATGTATTATTTATTTTATTTTCTTAGCAGGAATAGAACAAAGTAACACAGTCTGCATAAGGAGTGCATACATGTCCTTCATGGCTGACCAATCTTTCATTGCCCATTACCCACAACCCCCTGCAGCATCCTCCCGACAATTCATCAAAGGCTTCTAGTCCCAGATGACTGGTGGCACAGCAGCAGCAGGCGTCTCTCTCTCTCTCTCTCTCTCTCTCTCTCTCTCTCTCTCTCTCTCTCTCTCTGTGTCTGTCTTGCCCTCTTTATTTCTCTGTCTCAGCCTCCTCTTCCGTTTACTCTTTTATAGATAGACGAAGCGGGCATCCACCTCCTCTAGCTCAGCACTTGGAAGCATTCAGTCAAATTAACTTGAATATGTGTCGACGCTGCTCGGTTCCTACCCAACAGGCTCGATTCTATCAGCACTTATCCTGCCAAATGCCATCATAGCAAATGATGGCATCATAAAGAAAGAGGC